>NW_015664017.1:40109-57124 GCF_001515625.1 Sinocyclocheilus rhinocerous | reverse complement strand
TTTTTATTAACTAACATTAACACAGATTAATAAATGTATTGTTCCATGTTCGTTTGTATACCGCGCGCAAGGTTTATGAGTATAGTCCAAGTCTTCTTCTCCGTTTTTAGTGTATCTCTGTGGCAGAATTACAGCGCCACATTCTGGTCTGGCATGTATACTACATTGTTTTGTGTTGGTTTTGTGGTTTTGTGTGGACGCAGATATTTCTTGAGACGAGGGGGGAAAAAAGGGGAAGAAGAGGGGAAAAAGAAGCTCTGGCTTCGTGTGGGCGTAGCCTTAAGTTGACAAAAATAACCCTGGCTTGAAGTGAATAGTGTAAAAGTGCCTTTTGTGCTTTCTCTGTCATGCAGTTGGAGGTACAGAGAAGCTGCGTGATTACTGGCAGATGTATTTGTGTAAAGCGCGTGTGTTGGTGTTCGTGGTGGACTCGTCTGACCCCGAGCGATTCCCTCTGGCTAAACGTCTCCTGCACCAGCTCCTGTCGGCCGACCCCTGCCTGCCTCTAGTGCTGCTCGCCAACAAGCAGGTGAGAGCATCTGCTGCATGCGCTCTGTAATCCTCTCTCAGCACGATCCGTCTGATGGAGTGCGTGTCAGGACCATCTGGACGGTCAGACATGAGGTTAAGGTGCTGAGGCAGTGCAGCTTTTCCTGTTGACGCGCCGGATGTTCTTGCAAACACATCTGGTGTGACAGACGGGCCTTAAAGTCAACATGAAATCAAATTGGCCCATGAATACAAGTTCCTGCATAGGGGTGTGTGATATTGACAAAAAATAATATTTTCTGGCATTTTGTCGATAATAATAGTTAGACAACATTTTGCTGAGTGTGTTTTTGTGCTGGTACCTTGACTGATTTTGGCCTGCTGTTGACATATTCTGTGCAGTGGTTAGTTCACAGCAGTGACAGAAATTAACGAGAGATATATTAATACTTAAATTAATAGGCTACCCAAAAATGAAAATTTGCTGAAAGTTTATTCACCCTCAGGCCATCCAAGATGCAGATGAGTTTGTTTCTTCATGGGAACAGATTTGGAGAAATGTAGCATTACATCTCATTACATTGCTCACCAATGGATCCTCTGCAGTGAATGGGTGCCGTCAGAATGAGAGTCCAAACAGCTGATAAAAACATCTTAATAATCCACTCCAGTCCATAAATTAATGCTTTGTGAAGTGAAAAACTGCATGTTTGTAAAAAAAATAAAAAATCCATCAGGGCATTTTTAACTTTAAAACATGGCTTCTGGCTATGAGTCCATAATCCCTAATAATGCTTCCTCCAGTGAAATATGGAATCTAGATGAAAACTCATACAGGGGCCTTTTCACCCCCATATATTGAATTTTGGGGTCATTCTAATAGGCTCCATGATACAAAAATGTGCATTATCAAGGCCTGTTTTTGCAAAGTGAATGACATACTCAGCTTCTACACTGTTAAAACAATAATTACAGTATTATCATAGACAATACATGTCGCACACCCCTATTCCTGTTCTTTTTGGACTAATTCATTAGTGCATGTTTTTCTGTTATTAGAAACATGGTCCTGTGCCAGGATCTTACACGTGCTTCGCTCTCTCTCACGCAGGACGTCCCCGGGGCCCGTGGGATCACTGATCTTTATGAGGCACTGGATTTGGGTAATGTTGGCGACGGGCACCGGCTCAGTGTGATTGGTACTCAGGTGAAGAAGGGAAAGTCTGAGGCCAACACCGGTGTGCAAGATGCTCGTGACCTCATCATAGAGATGATGTCAGATGATTGACCACCGACTATGTATCTTAAAATAGTTTCCTTTGGTCCCAATAATGTAGGGCTTTACGGTCACCAAAGACTCTTCAAACCAAATGACAACAAAACAGTTTTTGTAGTAGAAGAGAGACTAGTTGAAATAATTTTAATCACACTAAAACATTATGATAGCTATAATTGAGAATGAAAACTGAGCATTTTGAAAAAGATGCCAAAGATAATCATGTCTTTCAGTGTATTGCTGCTGCTGTTGTAATTGTGGATTATGGGATGTTTGATTATGAGTTAACTGATACAGACTCTTGTATGAAGCCTGTGTGTTTGTGCTGTTTTTGCTAGATGATAAAATGCTTTAATTGGATTATAATGTAACTTGCTGACTTGTCAGTAAGAATAGTCTATAATCCAAATGTCTGTATATTATTTTTGTAACTTGACCTTTCTGTCTTTAAATGGCTTTTTATTGCCAGAAATCAAGTGAAGATTTGGTTGGTGATTGTCTTTTGATAACCATTAAATATTAATTGAAATGACTGAATCATGTTTGTCATTTTTGTAACAAAAATCCCCTAATGTTATTTTTAGCATCAATTACATCATGTTTAGAGCTTTAATCTTATTTCCTGTTGTGTTTATGATGTCACTCTTACATGGTATGTTAGTTCAGGCTAATTTCAGCTCTTCTTTGAAGACAGAGCAGGACCTTGTGACTTTGGTTGCCATAGTAACAGCTTCCTTAGCAACAGGCGGTCTCTATTGTGACATTCAGTAAGCGTTTAGCTTCCCAGGATTCCTTTGGGTCTGTACCTGGAAAGAATGGACTCGGGTAAAGTCTGCATTTAGAACAAAACTTAAATGGTCTCATGTTATTTTAATTGAAAAACATGGTTAACATGATTTTTTTGTTTGTTTTCTATTCCTGAAAGAGTCTGAATTAAAGTCATTCCATCTGGATAGGTATGTATAGCAAAACATTTGAGTTTTCATTTCTTTATCATTTCTATTTTTAAGAAACTGATAACATGTTTGCTTGTAGGATTTCATTTCTAGCTCAACCAAAGGAGTCCAAGACAGTTTG
Organism: Sinocyclocheilus rhinocerous; assembly: GCF_001515625.1. Taxonomy (NCBI): domain Eukaryota; kingdom Metazoa; phylum Chordata; class Actinopteri; order Cypriniformes; family Cyprinidae; genus Sinocyclocheilus; species Sinocyclocheilus rhinocerous. Next base: position 54,282 of record NW_015664017.1, on the reverse strand, counting down.
GGCCACAACACCTTGGTAAAACTTCTTTTGCATGTACTTTAACTTGATTATAACCTAAAACTATGGTGTCAACCATGAGTACAAATATACCTAAGGCTTATATTTTTCAGCACTACCCAAATATCCAAAAACAAACAAACATTAAACAGTTGTTTCATCCCTTGATCAAGCTGACTTATCTGTTGTGCTTGTGTTCTGGGATTCAGGATACTGACATGGGGAAACCAGGAATCGATACGGCCGCTGTCCCGCTCAGCACTGCAAGCCAACCCGAGCCCCAGAATAAAGGCACTGGCCCAGCCTAAGAGAGACTTCTCCCTCCAGATTCAGCTCAGGTAGCAGGAGACAGCACAGATGTCTTAAAACTTCCATTTTATTTAGTTCTCGTATACTACTGTTCAAAAGTTTGGGGTTAGTACGATATTTTTTAATGTAGGAAATGAATAGCCTACTTAAACCTAAATTAGATCATAAAATATATTCAAATCAGTGTCAACTCCAGGATTTTTGGTTGGAGATTTTGTTGTACAGTCAATGGGGGGTTTAACAGCTAAGGGGGTGTTAAAGGGGTCATATGATGCGATTTCAAGTTTTCCTTTCTCTTGCGGTATATATAGGACCTACAATAATGTACAGTATTTGAAAAATAATGTGTTTTTTGAACATTAAAGCATGTCAACATATTCTGTTACACCAAATACACAAAATAATGATCTTTAAAAAAGCATCATATGACCCCTTTAATAAAATAATCCAATTGTATAGCTAAAGAATGCCTAAACCGCAGATCAGTCAACATGCCGTTACAGCACAGCTTCTAAAAACATGCCACACCACTGTTAAATGCATCAACAACCTCAATATCCTGCATTTATTGCATTTTATTTGTTTAATTTACCTTAAAATATACATTCACAGGGTCACATTAAGTGTGCAGTTATTAGAAATTAAACATAGACTAACAGTTCCACCTGGTCAAAGACATGATGTTTACAACGAAAATATCCTTTTCTATTTTCATCACCACTAGGCTAACAGGGCGAACAATGTTAAAGAATTTATATTCAAACCTATTACACTCCAAAGAGAAAGGAAAAATTTAAATCGCATCATATGACCCCTTTAAATGTAACACCCCTTCCCCAGCCTGTTAATATACAATACAGTGACATAAACACACAACATTTAAATTACAATACATTGCTTTAAGGAATAGAATTCCTATCGAGGTAACAGAAGAAAGGGTCCCAAATCTTGTGAAATTGTCCAATATCCAATGTCCAAGATATATCTGGTTCGTTCCAGGTGTACAGAGTAGATATCAGTTCCTCAAGCCATAGTTTGGCAGCAGGAGGATCAAACTTTTTCCAGAACAGTAATAACAGTTTCTAATTATTATTATTCCGCTGACTCCACGAAGGAGCATAGGGCCTCAACAACAATTATCCAGCGGACTCAATTTTGGGTGACTCTCTTCAGCTGGGCCCACGCCACGACCATCCGGCTGCCTTCATCTCTGCTTCCGTGCATCGTCTCAAAGTCTGTTTTGGCCTACCCACTCTTCTCTTTCCTTGTGGGTTCCACTCCAGTGTCTGTTTGGTGACGTTTTCAGGGTTCTTGCGGAGAGTGTGACCTATCCAGCCCTGTTTCCTCTTTCGTATTTCTTGGCCAACAGGCAGCTGATTTGTTTCCTCCCACAAACTGGAGTTTGAGATCCAGGCTCTCTGAGGAAGCAAAGAAAGTTGGCCTCAAAATAAACACCAAGAAAACAAAAACCTTGAGGATTAACCACAAACAATATGTGAGGAATTTCTGTTGTGCTCTGTTCAATGAATATGTATAATCAGAATGTCCTAATATAATGAGCACTGGGTCTGGTTCCAAGTTTACAGTAAGGGCATCTGAAAGCGTTTTTTTTTTAAACTTCACACCAGAATCCCTGTATTTTATGACAGAAAATAAAACTATGAGCTAAGTCAGCATCTTTTTGCACTTGTCACAAAGAGGAGAAACATTGGGGAAAATCCTCTGTAATTTCTTGTTTGAAAAGTGTAATCTATGTAAGACCTTAAATTGAATAAGGCATAATCTAGTATTGACCGATTATTTATCAATATCCTCCAAACCACTCTGAGCCAAATCTGAGATTCCAATTCCAATCTCTCGCGCCCATTCCTCTCTGATCAAGTTTGTTGAGGGGGAAATAGCTTTTAGTAACCTTCCATAAATTAAAGATAGCTGACTCTTATTTCCCCTGAACTGTAAACAATCATCAATAATCGTCTAGGGAAACATTATGTGTACGCAAATAATTAATTATTTGTAAAAATCTGAAAAAATGTTTTTTTGGGAGGTTGTATTTCTGTTGTAGTTGTGTAAAGGAAGCTAAAGGCCCATCAAGATAAAGGTCCTTGACTGTGCATATACCCAGTTCCTTCCATTGATTAAAGGTTGTATCCAACATTGAAGGGGGGAATGAGGGGTTATTTGCAATTGGAATTAAGAGAGAGAGTGAATTTATCTTATGGTATTCTCTTATCTGTCTCCAAACGTAACTGACGACAATACTATTAACTACTGTTTGGTCTAATATTACTGGGGAAAGTAGCACTGCTCCAAGATCATAAGGATGGCAGTAATCCCGCTCTATCTGAAGCCAATCTGGGGCACTAGCTGGCTGTTCCAACCATAGTGCAAAAACTTGTAAATGAATGGCCCAGTAATAAAGGCGAAAATCCAGAAGGGCCAAACCACCCACATGTTTGGGTTTACAGAGATGAACATTTTTGATTCTGTGACCCTTATAATTCCATAGAAAGGGAAGAATACTCGAGTCTAGGTGTTTAATTAAAGAAGGACTTGGGCAATAATATTAGAATGTTTGAGGAAGAATATTTGAGGAAGAAATATAATTTTTATCGCATTTATTCTACCAATTAAGGAGATTGAGAGAGTTCTCCAATAGTGTATATAGTTTTGTAACTTAGACAATTAGGGGTTGAAATTAGCTTTGAAGAGCAAAGAACCGAAGAGATTTAATGAGATAATGGATAAAATGAATTTGGTTCTCCGATTCCAGCTGGCAAGAGTGTTTCCAGCCCCGTTCTCCACCAGAGAGCATAAAAATCGCTCTTATAAAAGTGCTGAGAAATATGAGTTTGATTAGCATAAACACACTCCAAATCCTAGTTTCACTTGTTCCTAGCTAGCATCCTGTAACACTCATCCTATTGTCTTATTTGAAAAGGCGGATTTTCTCTCGGATGTCAGACGTTCCCTCTGCAATCTTCCTGCAGGAAAGAGGAAGAGGAGGAGGAGGAGAGGAGAAGGATGAAGATCTCCCGCCCTTCCTCTCATGCAGTGCAGTACGAGAGCATTGTCCGTCTAGCGACTCCCAAAACCCGAGGAAGAAGCCCCCAGGAAGTGAGGTAAGAGGTCAAATGAGAACCTGAACACATTTATGAGATGTTTCCAGAACTAAAATTAGCTCCTGCTGAGGAGGAAGCCAAAATTCAACATCTGTTTTTTCAGTAGCGCTGTGTGTGTGTGTGAGAGAGAGAGAAGATGCTGTCAGACAATAGACGACTGTCTGGTGTGTAACCCCTGGCAAGTCTTGTGTTTGACCACAGAGGTCTTTTTAAATTCTTAAATCACAATCTCAGATCTGGGCCCAATTTCTTCTCCAGGCTGTTTTGCAGACTAACATATTGAGTCAGTTTTGCTGTCATATAATTTTGTTTGTGAAGACTTCATGTCGCTTATATTTTGTGAGAATTCTGTGGTAAATAAATCATCTGCACGCAGGCCATTATGTTAATCTCTGGATTCAGCTGAACAATTTTTTTTTGCAACCTGTGGATTTTTGTTACATAACATCTTGAGAACATGTGCTCTGCAAACCAGAAGAAAGCTTTGATTCTTATCAAACCAAAAGCAGCAGATGATTTTTGCAGGTCTTGGTATAGATAAGATGCCATATTAGAAAAGAAAGTTATCAGCAGAGTTATCGTTAACTAAAACCTTAAAAAACATTTCCATTACTTCAAATAAACATTAATTGAAATAAAATAAAAATATAAAACTTAAACTTATTTTATTTCAGCTAATTGCCAAGGCAACATTTCTAGTTTTTGTTTATTTCAATTTGAATTAAAACTACTACATCTAAATAATCTTATATATAAATATATATATATATTTTTTTTTCTTAGAAAAATCTCAAATCTGTGTGCAGATTTGTCTGGAGACCATTCAAAATGTTTTTGAAAGAAGTCTCTTATGCTCACCAGGGCCACATTTATTTGATAAAAAAATACAATAATATTGTGAAATATTATTACTGTTTCAAATAAGTGTTTTCTATTTGAATATATTGTAAAATGTAATTTATTCCTGTGATGCAAAGCTGAATTTTCAGCATCATTACTCCAGTCTTCAGTCACATGATTCTTCAGAAATAATTCTAATATGCTGATTTACTGCTCAAGAAACTTTTTTTATTATTTCAATGTTGTTTGAATTCAATTTTTATTTGAAACACCATAAATGCCTTTACTGTCTCTTTTGATCAATTTTAATGCATCCTTGCTGAATAAAAGTATTAATTTCTTTTTGTAGTTATGCACACTCATTTTTGTGTGAGCATGACTGTCCCATCTGGCACGTGGGTCCCAGTGTAAGGAACGTGGTCATCTCACCTCGAATCCTCCAGCTGGCCGACCCCAAAACTAACCACCCCAACTTCACCAGCAACAGACAGGTCCGAATTTACAGGAGCAACATCGCTTTTAAACCAAGAACTGGTTCTGGTGCTTAATTCATAGTGACGACGAGTTTTACATATCCAAGCACCATTCACATTGGCTTTGTGTGGTTGTGTGCAGAATGTGCAGACATTCATCTCATATGCAGCTCAAACAGCCAAGATGACGTCCAGACTCGAGCAGCTCTCACTGCCCAAACTAAGAGAGAACAGACACTTCTACAACCCCGGACGACCAGAGAGTCCAATCCGAACTGTAAGAGACAGATGGGCTTTTTCACACTGAGCTTAACCCTGGGTAATCGACATTCCAATCCCCACTTTTAAGCCGGGGTAAAGGAACGTTTCACATTTACAGTATAATTTAGAGGTGAGTTTAGCACCGCTTTTAACCCAGGATTACGAAAGCAGGATTAGCACTGCATTAACCCCGCATTACGGTACCAAACTGTACCGTGTGAAACGATGCGCCGTTAGAATGTTACGGCTAGATACTTAGCAACCGACAAGTGCATCTTATTAACGTGCTTTGGACAGTCAGGGAAAGTCGCGCATTGTATAAACAGTGGTTTCAGCTTCTGAGGGGAAAAATGTCAAATGGTGATGGAAAATGCGTCATGTGAAGTAAAGAAGAGACAGTTCTTACCTTTATAGTCCAAAAAGTCCATTCAGGAAAAACGTAATGGCAGTCGGCAATTTATAATATGAGAATGCGCAATACACAGGTCACATGCTGCGTTCGTCCAATCAATAACACTGACACCACAAATATGCAGATAAGAATGTTAACCCCAAGATAACTCATGGTTTTAGAATGACCCAGGGTTAACTGAGTGTGAAAAGCCCTAGTGTATACAGTAAACTATGCAGATTGACCAACCAGAATCAAGTATTTCAGGCCCTGTTTACACCTGATATTAAGAAGCGTTTCTGTTGATCTGATCACAAGTGGTCAACGCTGAATACAGGTGTAAACGGGGTCCGAAACATTTTGAGCTTGTCCACTTTTTGACCAGTTCTAGAGGTAGTCAAAAAACACACTCAACCGGATGGTTTACGTAGTGTAGATGCTCATGTGGTCGAATGTGTTTGAACAGCCACCACATATCGCCTTCTCTCTGCCTACTGATTTAATTATTAAACATTAAATTCAACAGTAAATTTGGTTTGAAGAAAAATGATTCTAACGCAAACCCACAGTGTTCGGCATAGTTTTGCAGGTATCGGAGCAGAAATGAGAGATGCTGTTTTCTGTTGTCTCCTTTTGCGTTTATAAGTATATTGTGCAAACCCATTTCACAATATTAGATCGAAAAATCAGAAAAGGCCCATACATACACCAGCACATAGACCTTCCCCTCAAAGAAATCTGGAAAGTGGACAAAGATTAAAAGATTAAAACACCAGGTGTAAAGGGGAATGTGTCTCCATCGTGTACTTGTGATCCAATCGACCAAAACGCATTTAAATAGCAGGCGTAAACAGGGCCTCAGAGAGCCTTGGAATAAAATGGTAAAAAAAACAACCAACTGTTGGTCACCCTTTCAGTTGTTTTTGTTGGTAGTACGACATGAAATCTGTCTGGACTCCCAAGTGTGGATTGATTCAGCCGTCTTTGGCTTCTCTTACAGGTGTCTAGGGGAGCAAGAAACGCCACGGCGAGTGCTCGGATCCAAGCTTTATCCACTCCTAAAGCCCTCTCTAAAGATTACATCCCACCCAGAGAACCAACATGGCAGCCCTGAGAAAACAAGACAGACCACAAAGCTGTGGTTTCCAGCACATTCATCATGTGCAGTTATTGTATTTTGTCACTTTCTCACCACCTTCCTTCTCCTATCAGGAGCTTGTTGATCGGTTGAACTCTCATTGCTTTCGCTCTGGTGTTCTAATCACGGTCTCAGATTTTGACTGTGGACTACTTTTGACTGAAATTTAAGTAGCACATTATTCTTAGCCTGCTGCCAAACCCGCCTGGCTCCTCAAACAGGACTCTGTGTTTTGCGCCTATAGTGTTTCCAGATTGTCTCTCGGTCTAGACGCTGCTTTCAGTCAGAAAGCGCTGCAAGGGAATCTATGATTATCAACATCTGGTTTGAACATCGGTGTAAGTTTTCTTGCCTGGACTTTCATTCTACACATTCAATTAGATTCAAGGTATTTCAGTAGTTACATTGTATATTGTATTTACTGTTTAAAAACAATAAACAACCCATTTAAAAAAAGTAAATCCTTATATTCAAATATTTTAATTCACCAGGGATGCTTTGTTGTGATTCTTTAATTGAGTAATTGAAAATGAGTTGTCAGTAACTCAAAAACTGTCACATTTGTGCATGTGTTTGGACCCTGTCCACTTGCTCATGTCACTACAGGAGCCAGTTGGACCTCAGATCAGAGCATCTTTTCCTGCTGTACTCTCAAAGTCTTTCCTATTCCCATGATCCTCCTCTAACTCTCTCTCTCTGACCGATGGGTGACAGATTCCACTTGTGTCTGTCGAGTTGTCGTGGTAACACACAAAGCCACGGCTCTCTGTCAGCCATTCAGATTCAGTAAACAGATCTAGTTCCTCTCACTGTATTAACTCATCAAACTCAACTGAGTCATGCAGAACCTCAGCAGACGGATTTAGAGGTGAAAGATTCATGTGTAAATAACATCAGAGATCAAATGGGGGAGGTATTCCAACATATATAGTCATGTTTAAAGCAATAAAATGAAATATTCTGGTTCTGCTGTGTTGATTGCAACCCAAGTTTTTTTTTAAAAAAAGGTGTTGTAGAGATTAATTACCAACAAGGGAGCCCAAATAGATCCTCAAACCAAGACCAAAAACAACAAGCCTGTGGATTATTGTGATGTTTTTATCAGCTGTTTGGACTCATTCTGACGGCACCCATTCACTGCAGAGGATCCATTGGTGAATAAATGCTGAATTTATTCAAATCTGTTCCCAAGAAACGAACTCATCTACTGTAGGCCTACATCCTGGATGACCTGAGGGAGGATGTGGAAGGAAAACTATGTATTACCATGAAATAAAAAAGATAACGTAGGCCTAGATGAAGAGAGTCAAGAGAAATAATACCGCCAATAGTTAATCAGTCACTGCTGTGATTTTGCCACCTCAGAGACACACTAATATCCCGCTCTCTCTTCATATAGATTTTTTTTTACCAAAATTTCTTACAATGCTTGACAGTTTCATATTTTTTATCAGGTTCTAACTGTATTATTTTAATATCTTCCAGGATAAAAGGGAACTATGTATTACAAATAAATAAAAAAGATAACGTAGGCCTAGATGAAGAGAGTCAAGAGAAATAATACCGCCAATAGTTAATCAGTCACTGCTGTGATTTTGCCACCTCAGAGACACACTAATATCCCGCTCTCTCTTCATATAGATTTGTTTTTTTTTTTACCAAAATTTCTTACAATGCTTGACAGTTTCATATTTTTTATCAGGTTCTAACTCTATTATTTTAATATCTTCCAGGATATGCCAGGAAGCTTGCTGTAGTGTGTTTGTGTTCAGCTCAGCATCTGCGCTGCAGTCAAATGAACATGTTTGTTTTTCCGTTGAGGGTGTGGGATGTTTTTTCACGCCCCACTGCTCAAACACACACACACACACACACTCGTTTACCACTGCAGTCAGCTGCGCTCTGCCAACCATTTAAAAGTTGCCTCGTCTGTCCATTCTTTGCTTACTGGATGTGTTTAAAGATTTAAATATTTGATGAAACGCTGCCATCAGCGTTTGAGTCCGTCTGATGCTTCTCACTCCTTTCACGTGGACTCTGTTGTTTAGTCAACTCTTTCACCATCCTTGTCATCAGGATTTCATTTTAAAACCTCTTTTTTTTCCTCCTTGACATGTTTTAGTTGGTGTCCAGGTTTTCAGATGCGTTCACAACAAGCTCCCAGAAAACGGTTTTGCTCAGATGTTGCTCTTTCATAGATTATGAAACTTAACTCAGACATGGTTCTCCAATAATTTCTATGAAGAAATAAATATAGAAACAAATGCAGTATACAGTAAGATTAAATAACATAAATGTAACATTTATATACTGAGATCTTTGACTTTTGAATGCAGATTTTAATATTTATTATGTGAGCAGACATTGAGACATTATTGAGATTTCTTTTGGACTTCTAGTAGAGACAAATGTGAGATTACTGTGGTCTATTTTTGTAGGAGAAAAACGGAGAAGCAGAAGACGTCAATTTGTTCTCAATTTAATCTCAGTGTCTAACACAAACAATTGAGATGATAAAGATACCTTTTTTTGTTTTAGGTTTATAAATAAAGATATAGATAAAGTGTATGTTTCTCAGCTCCATGATGATCCTCCTAATGATAAAGCTCTATACTAATCATTCAACACATGAAATCAAACCCTGACATACAGATGCTTACATTTAGTTTATTTACGAGCATTTAATAGTTATGGCAATAAAATATATGACATACATACACTTTGCTTTGAGCAAAAGATTACAACTTAGATAAAATAAAAAATAAAATAAGACTAATATCGGTCTTCAAACTTCAAAAAACATCCTCAAATAAGAAAAGAGAGACAGTGAGATGAGTCTACTGAACAATCACGGGAGCAGAGAGAGAAGAAGAACATGAGGATCTTCCATCAGTCCTTCACTGATCCCAGTTCAGCAGGGAAACCTTCTGCTTTCCTCCACTGAGCATTTCGCATCCTGAACCATTTCTACAGGAGAGAGAGAGAGAGATTAGGCTGATTGTAAATCAGGAGATATCACATAATTGTAGAGTTTTTATATCTTCTGAAGAAAATTGGACTTGCAATAAGTTTTCAATTTGTATGTTTACATGTACCATTTTTTGTCAGTTGGAATAAATTCAAACCGATTTTGGATTCTGAAAGCTCTGTTTATATGGATGCAAGGCATTCTATTCTCAGATTCAAGAGTTTACATTCTTATTGTTTTCCTATTGATCTGATTGTTTCGGGTCCGCAGGTCTAAATTTATTTCAGATCAAGCTCAATCGGATCAATAGAGGTGTTAACATGAAGGCTTTTCAATCTGATTAAAGCCATCAGTCTATAAATGGAGCATTTGAATGCCTTATTTGAATCAGTTTCAACACAAGTGAAGAACTGAGTAAATATTTCACTTGTACGCACTAATCTTAGACTTATCCCAAATTAGCTGATTTTCTTTGAAACAGACAGTTGCACAACAGCTCTGAGGTACAATGATCTTTAACACTACCATTGCAACACACTTGCAAAACTGTCAGTGTTTTACATAACAAACCACGAGAGTATATAAAAAGCTCTGTATAAAATCCCCTTCTTTGGTAGGGTGACTATACGTCCTCTTTTTCACGATTTCTAAACTCCCTAAAATGTCCGGGTTTTGGCTTCATTTTCCTATCGTTTTCATACCTGTTAAAGGTAATGACTGAAAAGTAGTTTGACCAATAGCATGCAGGCATTGTACATAATTGACCAATCATGGCATAATGTATGAGGACTGTAGAGAGACCATCAACAGGAAAACAAAGCCAAAACCCAGATATTTTAGGCAATTTAGAGGCGTAATCACCCTATACTTTTGGTAATATTTTATTTGTTCACCTAAAAAACACAAACAGGCCACTATTTTTTATCAGAAGAACAGCAAACACTGTGTGAATTGCATTTCTGTGTTTGTGCGAACAGCAGTGGCGTTCATCTTCACCTCACAGGTTTCAGTGCAGCATGTGTAGTGTTTGGCTCAGAGTCAAATGCTACACATGCTGCACTAAAACCTGTGAGGCTGCAGTCCACCCATCTACCCATCACTAACAGTACATACACACAGAGTCTGTGTTTACTAGCCAACACGGCGAGCAGGCATGACCGGTTTACAGAGAGAGAAAGAGAGTTATACACCTGTTCCTCATACCGCACCCTCTGTGTTTGAGTTTTCTTAGCATTAAAATAATGCAAAGTGGTGATATCATTTCCCACAGAGCCAGGACAGAGTTTGTTATTCAAACCAATTTTCCCTGGGCCACATTTGCATAATAAAGCCATGGACTTTACTCTGCGCTTATCTTTCATAGTGACATTTTCATGACAATGTTGCACATTTCTCCCATTCTTAATGGTCTTCACACAGGATCATATGTTAGGGTTATTGTGGGTCTTAAAAATAATTAATTCGTCCTTCCACAAATTAAGGCCTTGAAAATGTGAGAGCAGAAATCAGAATCATGTTGCATGCAGTGCTTTAAAAATATTATCTACTATTTTTGTCTTGTTTTCCAAATCATATATCTAAACATCCTTAAATCAAGATGCATTTAATTAAGATGCAAAATGAAAATAAGAAGTCCCTGTCTGTTTTCTGAAACAATTATTAAAATTAAGTTAGGTTATGATTAAAACAAGAACCAATATCTGCCAATGGTGTATGAAAACTTGTTTTCACTTTGAATTAAGTTAATTTTTTCTAAGCCTATATTGGCAGACATTTGCTATTGTTTTAATCATAAACTCACTTCATTTTGATCAATTTCACAGAAAACAAGACTTGTTAGTCATTTTGCTTCTCAAATAAATGTTTCTTGATTTTTGAAAAAAACACTTTTTTTTGCAGTGTGATCAGAAGGTGGTTGTATTCAAGCCATAAGCTATTTCTTTGTGTTACTTAATCTTTTTGTGGAAATCATTATAGGCTGTTTTCAATGACTATTTGAGTAAGTTTAAAAGAACAGAATTTACTTGAAATAGAAGTCTCTTGTAACATTATAAATGTCTTTACTGTCACTTTTAATCAATTGAATGCATCCTTTCTTAATAAAAGCATTACTTTCTTTCCAAAACCCCCCAAATCTTTAACTTTGTACGGTGTATTAACTATGACTTGGGCAGGAGTGAATACATTTAAGTACACTATATACATTCACACACCCCTAAAATGGTCAATTGCTAAGCCTGTTCTATTGTGCAGGGTGATTTATCACAAAGGCGTTCACATTTTGTATAAATGCACTTGGTTTTTCACAGTCATAGTGACAGAAACAGACCAGCCTCAAGATGGAATGTGTTTCCAGTAAGATTCTGCCAAACTTCACGCTGTCAGCACTGTCAGTATTGCTCACAAGCTCTGCAGAATCTATTATACTGTAAGTAGACGCATTACAGCATTACTAACTGCTCCATTACATCATGACTCCTGTGTGGGTTTTTCCTTTGAAAGAGTGTGTTTAGAAATCAGACACAATGCGTTTGAACATGTCAACTGTATGTGTAAGAGGGAAGGTACGTCCGGAGGCGCTCCGGGTCGCCTATTGTGCGCCAACACTTTGTTTATGGTCAGTGTCAGCTCTCCATTCACATGCCTTTGGCTTTTAATGCTGTCAGTGTGTTATTTTGAGCTGGTGACAGCAAAACAGGAATGAAGACAATGCATGAGAGGAGCTTGCATCATGGGTAGTAATGTGGCTTGGCTAAAGATCTCATGTGTTCACTGAGAAGTTGCAAGTTCACACCCTGGAAGGGTTGATCCATGAACTTTCATTGTGTAATTAAGAGTTTTAACCTCCAGAGGGACTCAATCTGTATAAGTAAAGTCTTAATTTATTGTTGTAAATTAATTAATTAATTAATTGTTGTGCAAACAGTATGGGAACGTTACTTTAAATGTTCTCTAAACCATGTGAAACTATTGTAAGGTTTAAAAAAAAAAAAACAGACTGATGTCGAAAATGTTTCAGAAAACCATGAGCGATGTATAAATAATGTTTTTGTGCAAACGTTTTGATAACGTTATTAAAGAACTTTAATAGAAAAGCGTGTTCCTAACTTCGAGATAACCTTGTCAGAACGTTAGCCAAAGTTCTGAGAACGTTCACTCTCAGCAGGGATGTTGCAGTTCGATACCATGGTAGCCTAAATGTTTTTTTTTTTTAAAGTGCGTTTTACATTATTATTCTTATTATTACAAAAATATATATATACTTTTAGATAGATAGATAGATAGATAGATAGATCTCACCGCTGTCTCCTCTTCGCTCAGCCCACACTCCGCTGCGATCAGCATCAGTGTGGTGTAGTCGGGATGTTTGCTGACCTTCGTGAAATTCTCCTCCAGAACTTTAATCTGATCCTCCGCTAAACGCATCCCGAACATCGCCATCGCGTTTCCACTCGCGCTCATGTTTCAACTCCAAACAGACAAACGGACTGGAAACTAAAATCACAGCGTCCCATGCAAATAAAGTCCAAAGTCTGGAAAAGAAGCGCCAGCCTCCACGAGGAAATGCTGTGGAAAAGGGAAAACACAAAGTCAGTGTGAGATCCACAACGTTGAGTCCGCTGACGCGTGTGAAACGCCTCTTTTCAGTGGCAGCAGCGGCAGCAGCAGCAGCGAGTGCAGTCGCGCCAGCTGTGTGCGCTGTACCTGATGATGGCCAAACTCCATCTGCTCAGCCTCTGATCATTCACAACATTATGTAATGCCCTCCGGGTGACGTCACAGAGGGGCTGAAGCGCGACAGAGCTTTGAAAGTAGATCATACAGTGTTTACCTCATAAACCTGTCAAGAACATATCCTGGCCATTTCACCTCAAAATAAATAAACAAATAAAAGTGTGTACCAATTTTCTTATGACTGTGATGCAGAAAATATAATATGCAAAAATATAATAATAGTAGTGTACTTTAAAATAGTATGTAATTGTTATTAAATAGACAAGTAAATAATAATCATTATTATATTTATTGTATTTAATATAATCAGATTTGCAAACATTTATTATTATAGATTTAATGTATTTAATATATTCATATTTATTAAATATATTAATAAATAATATATAGTAGTTTTGTTTGTGTTTTTAGCTTGCTCACGTGTTATATGAAACTCATATGGCTGTCCAGCAGTTGTCAGCAATTTGATTCTTTTGTTGAAGTTCTGTAATGAAGTTCTTTTATTGATTATCTCTGTCTCTTTCCCATCTCAGGTAGCCTACTAAATTCAACCCCCTGGATGTTTTTGCAGATCTGTTGTTGTATTTCTCTATCATGGGAACGCAGCAGTTTACAGCACATCTGTTGTGTTTGTTCATGTCATGACTGTGAAGAGTCAGAAGAATGCTGAGCGGTCTGAAACACCAGTCTGTCATGTACTGAAAACACATTTCTGCTGTAGAGGAACCTGCGGGCGTTTGTCAGAGGAGAACTCAGTGGAAGGGGAGGTTTCTTTGGAGGAGGAGAGGAAATGGGGAACGCGGATATCCAGACTCCCACAAAGAGACCACTGGACCCTCTGGACTGATTATATATCACTGTACATGCTACACAAGCCCTATAGAGAAAACACACACACACACACACATATATATATATATATATATATATATATATTAT
>NW_015664017.1:38866-39962 GCF_001515625.1 Sinocyclocheilus rhinocerous | reverse complement strand
ATCGCCCTACACCAACCCTACACCTAAACCTACCCCTCACACAAAACTTTCTGCATTTTTACAATCTAAAAAAAAACTAATTCTGTATGATTTATAAGCTTCTGTACCCATGGGGACCTCAATTTAGGTCCCCACAGTGACACAAGTCCCCATGAGTTGATGTGTATTCAGGTTTAAGTCCCCACCAGTGTAGAAAAACACACACACACACACACACACACACACACATACATACATACATACATACATATTATTTATTTATTTATTTACATAAACTTAAAAGAACTTAAAAATTAGAAATGTTGCCAGGGTTATTATTGTTAACTAAACCTAAAACTATAAAATTTTTGTTACTTGAAATAAAGCAAACTTTAACTGAAATAAAATTAAAACCAAGGCAACATTTAGCTACTAAAACAAAAAACTTAAATTAAAATGAATGAAAACAATAGGGACATAAAAAAACATAAAAATGACAAAAACACACAAAAAAATACTAAAACTTTAACTACAATTTCAAAATAAAAGCTAATTAAAAATATCATAAATACTATAATAGTATCTCAATTATACCAAAATAACACCGAATATAACTTAAAGGTGACATATCATGAAAATCTGACTTTTCCAGGTTTTAAGTGCTATAATCAGGTCCCCGGTGCATCTACCAACCAAGGAAACGTGAAAAAGATTAACCCAGTAACTTTGTTTTGGTAAGCCTTTTTCTGCAAGCGTGTGAGAAAACGAGCACGTCTGATTTCGCTCCCTTGGTGACGTGGCAAAGGGATCTCATTATAATATTACCGCCCCTTAATCTGTATGTTTCCACCCACGGTGCCGTCATTTTGACTTTGCAAGCAACAACAGTGTACCAGTTCTAATGTCATGAAAGTTTAAGCAGAACACGCTAACTGTTCTGTCTTTGGCTGCACAGACGAGCACAAAACACTATTTAGAGTCCCAGCCTCAGAGGAGACAAGACAGCAGTGGATTTATTGATTTATTTACTGTATATTGCTGCTGCCACACAGATCTTAAATAAACATGCGATTTATTTCCCAGCTGTTTACCTTCACAGACATAACCGAATGTTTTT
>NW_015664017.1:12134-38217 GCF_001515625.1 Sinocyclocheilus rhinocerous | reverse complement strand
GGGGCGTGTTAGAACGAGCCATTTTAGGTAGGCATGGTTAACTCAACTTTTATAAAGAATATCTCTTTGGATTTGAGACTTTAGTCTTTGCAACTTTACAGACCTTCTTTATGCACCAAGAGCTTGTAACACTCCAAAGAGAAAGGAAAAATTGAAATTGCATCATATGACCCCTTTAAGTTAGGAGTCATATCTTCATTGTGATTGGTTGACCTTTTTCCCTTTAAATGCAAATGTAAGCTAGAGAAACTGGGTCATGAAACCGATGCTCGCCCTTCATTTTTGTGCTGGAACAAAACAGAATCAATACAGGTGACTCAAAATACTGTATTTTATTTCTATGGCATTGAGTGTTGTATTGATTCCTGCCCTTTTGGCATCATTTCTACACCTCCTTTAACCCAAAGTGTTTTTCTGTTGCCTGAGGAAAGGGTGTTGGGTTTGAATGACTCACAGTTTTGTTCTCTGAAGCTCTTTGAAAAGGTTTGGGTAACAGTGTCCATACTTGCTCCTGTGAACACAGGCGCTTCGTTCTGGTCCCGTCTCTCACCTGGAGGGGTGTTTTCTGCTCACGCTCTGAAATGCCCTGTATTCTATAATGAGATTTTCATAAGTCAAAATGCTGTTAAACTTGTGATACTGTGTCATTAAGTAATACAGGCAGATGCAGAAGGTCATGCATTTGAGCAGTATTATTGTATTTACTGTATAATGGAGAGGTGACATGTTTGGATAGGGAGGAGATAAGGTGTGGACGTCCAGGATGAATCTTTGGCAACATTAGTTAGAGAGAAGATGATTTTAATCAGTTGTGTTTACAGATGCTTATAGTTAGTCAGCAGGGTGGAGAACAAGAGCACATATTCAGCACATGATTTCATACCTGATTATGTAAACAACAAACATTCAGACACAATATAGAGAATATAAAGGTGTGCTTGAATTGAATCCAATACTTTGAGGATAACATGCGCCTCAAATAGATCAGTCGATTTGTCAGGTTGATTTATCTGCCAATATTTGTATGGATTTTCAGTAAATAAAGAGTAAAATTAGCTTTCGTTAAATTTCAACATTTTTATGTATCTCAGAGTACAATGTAGAAATATCTATAAGTAAAATATAAAAAACATAATAATATAAATATAATTAATAATCAGATGCATAATTTATGTATAACTTAATTAATAAATATTTATAAATATAATAAATATATGATTCAGCTAATACTTAGTCAATTTTACTATTTGCATCAGCCAATAATAATGCACATATTTGGCTTTTAAGTAATTATAGAATATAATTTCTAAATATGTATAAATTATAATTAATAATAAAAATGATTATCATTTAATTTATAACTTAATTTATGAATATCTATCAATTAAATGCACACTAAATATGATCATACTTATGTATAATATAAATGATAATATTTATCGATTTTAATTAATAATCAAATGTATAATAATTTAATTTATAACTTATTATTAACACGGGATTAAAACCACATTAAGTTCTTTTTCATATTAGCATTTTTATCAAACACTGAGAAGAAGAGAAGGAATGAGCTTTTGTTGCTCTATCCTTGACTTCATTTTATTACTTTCTTGATGAATAGACAGGATTCTCTGTGTTGTGCCTTTTAAACTTTAGTTCCAGTTGCAGTACACAAGCCACGGTTAAGACAGCTGACTCCACTTTGATGTGACGCTGTCTCTCTCTCTCTCTCTCTCTCTCTCACACACACACACACATGATGCGCAAAACTCCGCATTTGAACAGTTATATTTGAACTAATAACAAAACAGTAGCTGATTCAGAAGCGCCAGATTGTCATAGCAAAGTCAGAATTACCTCCTCTCCTAGGTTCACGAAACGGTCGTCCATAAAATGCATTGCTGTTCTGTTGTAAGTAATCTTAAAGATTCCTAAATGCATCTACTTCCGGAAGGCCAAATAAAGTGCTTTTGCTTTCGCCTAGAAACACACAGCGTCTCCCTGACATGGCTGCTTCAACACTAACTGCGGTTACTGAAACCACGCCTTCTTTCTTTGCGTGCACATTTGGGCCGCATTATGCAAATATTTCCACATAGTGAGGTAGATATGTGGGGGCGTGTTAGAACGAGCCGTTTTAGGGGGGCGTGGCAGAGTCTTAACTTTGATAAAGAATATCTCTTTGGTTTTGAGACTTTAGTCTTTGCAACTTCAGGGATCTTATCTATGCACAATCAGCTTGTAACACTCCAAAGAGAAAGGAAAACTTGAAATCGCATCATATGACCCCTTTAAGAAATGTGCCACGGCGCTTGAAGACCAGCCCAATTTAGGGCCACATTTCAGTCCCTGAACAGAAGCAGGCGCATGTGGACACATGTGATCAGATCAAACTGGGAAACTGCTGGTTGACGGTAGAAGAATCCAGTAAGGAGCAGAACGACAGATGGACAGCAGATGTGTAGAGTGAACGGCACACACTCCTCCCTCAGATCCACTCAACATCTGGAACTCAAACCAAAACTGGCCCGAGGTAATGAGACTTTAAGAAGAAAGAGAGAGACAAGAACATCTTGAAGTTAACAGGCACACTGTCAATCAGTCTTTGCTGACACGCTAATAACAGGAAGTAACTAAAGTGAGATACTAAATGTGAGATAGATGGCTTTAATTGATGCAGTGTGTGTGTTTGTGTGTGTTATTGTGCATGCAGACTGAAGACATCAGGATATCATATCAATTATAACATCTGAACGGAGACTGACATTACTGCTTCTGTTAATGTGAGTGTGTATTATACAGAGAAAAGACACCTATATGTGTCTAGATTAAAGTTCTGGTTAATTTTGGTAAGATCTTGAGTGAAAACAGACCCAGAATCAGCAGAACTCCATCGAAAGCTCGGCACATTTCCACACGATTGCAATAGCATTCACAACACTGAACTTATGCCTGACCCTTCACTTATATATTTTGATTAGCTTGATTTCCACCAAGACTGCTTTTCAGTTTAGTTTAACACGTTACCATTGTTTAAATCCATTCTGCAAAACAATTTCTCCCAAAGTCAGCACAGAAAATACATGCATAAGTCCAAGTAATAATATTATAATCAATAATATAATCAATATAATATCATTATTCAAAATAAAAATAAAATAATATAAAGGATTTTTTGAAACCTTGAGGGTCCACAAAGTAAATTTCTTAAAAATGTAAATGGTATTCAGAAGCTGAACACATGCCTGACCCTTCACTTATTAAATATTTCAGCCAGTTTGCATTTTGTTCTGAATAAAACTGTTGTACTTTGTTTAGTTTAAAACAATTGAACTTGTTTAAATCTGTTCCACAAGATTGCACAGATTTCCCCCAAAGCCAGCACAGAAAATGCATGCATATATTAAAAGAATTATTATAATAATATAAACAAAACAATAAAATAAAAAATAAAATGAAATGAAGAGTTTTGAAACCTTGAGGGTAAACAGAGGACATTTCTTTAATAAATAATAACAACTTAATGTTATTCACAATGCTGAACGCATAACTGACTCTTCACGTATTAAAAATTCGGCCGATTTGCTTTTTCCTGCAAAAAAGACTGCGGTATTTTCAGGTTAGTTCAAAACATTTGAACTTGTTTAAATCATTCCACAAAATTCCACAGATTCCCCCCAAAACCAACACAGAAAATACATGCATAAATAAAAATAATTATATATAATTATTATAATTAATATAATGATATAAAATTAGTTAAAAAAAATAAATAAATAAAAAGAAGGGTTTCGAAACCTTGAGGGTCCACAAAATTAAGTGAGAACAAATATACAAATCCTAATAATCACTTCTCTTTTCTTTTTTTGTGGAACACTCATTAAAACACTTTTTATCTTTTCTATTCTGTCTTTTTTTTCTATGGGACAGCAGTTCCTGTTTTGGTCTTTTGTCCTGATGATTGACATGTAATGTGTAAACAAACACGCGTGTGTATGCGTGTGTACACACAGGTGTGTGCATGCATGAAATGTTTCTGAAACGCACAGAGGATCAGGAAGAGAGCTGATGTGCTCATGTGATCATTAGTGACTCAGGAGTCAGTCAGTATGCAGATAAAGATCAATAAACAACACTGACCAGACCTGAATCACACACATTTATTTAGTAAATATTGTGACATTTTATCACAATTTAAAATAACTGCTTTTTATTTGAATATATTTTAAAAGGTAAAAGCTGAATTTTCAGCATAATTACTCCAGTCTTCAGTGATGCATGATCCTTCAGAAATCATTCTAATATGCTGATTTGCTGCTAAAGAAACATTTCTTACTATTAGGCTATCAATGTTGAAAACAGTTGTGCTGCTTCATATTTTTGTGGAAACTGTTACATTTTTAAATAGAAAACTTTTAAATGTCTTTACTGTCATCCTCTGAATAAAAGTAGTAATTCATCACTTACATATTATTCAGAAAAGATCAAAAATAGACTGTAAACAGATTCCACTGCGAATCTGACGATGATTGTAAATGAAACCACTGACATTTTTTTTTTTAAAGAAACAGCGACAAGTTTACTGTAAGATGTAATCTGCCTATTGTGAGGAATACCGCACTCTCCCCCGTTTCCTGTCAAACAATACATATTGTGCTCAGACAGGAAATGCCCCCATGTTTTTCTGTGGCCTGCGATACATTTAATGCATAAAAACAACCGTCTATATGTGTGCGTGTGTACAAACAACAGAACAAAATATGATGCAAAATGTTCCACGGGATAATTACAGAGATCTCAGTGCATGTCATGCTGTATCCAAAGCACAAGGCATGAGCCAGAGAGACGAGAAACATGCTTGGATCACTTAAAGGGAAAATGCAGTCATTTATCTGGGCAGGAGGAAGCGTGTGACATCATTCCCATGAAATATCAAAGAGTTCTGTAGTGGAAAAGAGACGCCGCCAACAGCAGAAGTGAGTGTGTGTGTGTGTGTGTGTGTGTGTGTGTGTGTGGGTGTGTGTAAGGGTGTCAGGAGGGCAGCGGGTGAAGTCTGTCCCGCTCAAAATGACCACTTGTTTACAAATACATTGTGTGGTTATGAGCCTTGAAAACCATGCATCACTAAACAAGCCCGCAGAGTCCCATAGGTGTGCCTTACTGAAAAAAAGACCATCTGTAAAGGGAAAGTCTGTGTGTGTGTGTGTTCAATCTCTGCAGGGGAGGAAACGTGTTCCCATCTACACAGGCCAACAGGGAACCTCCTGTGTGCGTTCACGTACAATTCACAATTCATTAAACCTTTAATTTTACAGTCATGGCCAAAAGTTTTGGCAGTGACATAAATTTTGTGTTTTGCAAAGTTTGCTGCTTCAGTATTTGTAGATGATTTTTTCCACATGTTTCTATGGTAATGATAAGCATATAATAAGTTTTAAGGCTTTTCTTGGCAAAAAAATATAATGAGTCAATATTTACAGTGTTGACCCTTGTTCTTCATAACCTCTGCAGTTCACTCTGGCATGCTGGATATTAGCTTCTGGACCAAATCCTGACTGATAGCGATCCATTCTTGCCTTATTAGTTCTCGGAGTTGATCACAATTCGTGGGCTTCTCCTTGTCCACTCGCCTTTTGAGGACGCTCTTACAATCTAATTAGTATGATAGTGATTTTACCTGACTAGTCCTCATTCACAGGCCCGGATGGCCCGATTCGCGGCTTGTCGCAAGTAGCAGAGAACATCACCCATATTCTTTTCTATACTTTGTTTTTCACTGTACAACAGAACGCGCGCCAGTCACATTGACTAAACGTCAGTAAAAAAAAACAGGAGAGCGTGCTGACAACATCGATTGTCCTCTATTTGTTTTTCTTCTCTAGTCACGTTTGATCTCGCGAGTGTCCGTGAGATCACGTGTCACTGTGAAATCGTTCCTACAGTCATCAAGTGTGTGGTCTCGTGGTCTGGTCGAATCATCTAGTGTGCGGCATTCAGGATTATAAGGCTAAAAATCGGTTGAACTGTCTTCATGTCTGTGGTCTCCCATGGTTTTAAAATCTTTTAAGATTTGAAAATCGTCTAGTGTGCAGCCAGCTTAAGCAGCAAACTTTGCAAAACACAAAATTTATGTCACTGCCAAAACTTTTGGCCATGACTGTACATTTTAAATCCAAAACTACCCTAAAGATCAGCTTAAGCCCTTAATACTTCAGTTTAGACACAAACGCTTGATGAACGTATTGAATACACATGAATGCCACCAAAGTCATAATTACAAATGGGGAAACTCAGAACTGTTTTTGTTTATTGTATTTTTTTTACAATAGAATATATAACGATTAAATTTACAGCACCTTCATAACTTGAACAAAACACACCTGGTACAGTTACATCGCCACTGACTTGTTGCGTGCGCAACAGACTGAAAAATGATGAAACTTTAAAATGCGCAACACATGCGTACTTGAAAGTGTCCAGTGTCTGCGCTATTTCTTTCCATAAGTTATTACCGATAAAATCTCTAGTTTATCTCTAAATATCACACAAGCACTCGTCAATGCAAGTTTCTTGTGATTTTTTGTTGTTCCATCACATTGGCTTGTTTTTGACTTTGAAACAACAAATCTGGATAGTGTTGCCACTTTGAGGACAAACTAAGTGCAAAAATAAACTATCTCAAGGGGCATGTGCAAACTGCACACGGCTGCGAGGTTAAAATGTGGCTGCATTGGAGAACTGGAAAAAACGAGGAAAAAATGCAACTGAGCAAGTTTTGATTAGCAGTTGGGCTGTTTTAGTTACAAAACATCCGTCCGATGCTGATAATGGAATTTTCGTCACCTGCACTACCTATCATAGCCTACGCGTAAAAACCGAATTATATGTTGAGCTTTACATATGGCCTAAACATTTCCCCCCCCCCACATTCCCACCATCTGCATAAGAACAATAATCGTTTTCAGACACTGCGACTGTGAAATCCACGGACTGTGGCAAAACTCGAGGGTCATTTTGGATCTTAATGATGCACAGCGCGAGAGAGCGCTTGTGTTTATGGCACATTCCGCATGACTGCACCAGTGGACCCTAATCTCACTCTCAACACAAACTCTCCTGATGGCCTTCAATGGACACTGTTTGACATGGGAAATATAATGCTAGATTGGAACACTTACTGCCATGTGGGTGTTCTGGGTGGTTGCTAAAGTGTTTCTTAAAGGTGACATATCATGAAAATCTGACTTTTCCAGATTTTAAGTGCTATAATCAGGTCCCAAAAGATTAACCCAGTAACTTTGTTTTGGTAAGCCTTTTTCTGCAAGTGTCTGAGAAAACGAGCGCGTCTGATTTCGCTCTCTTGGTGACGTGTGGGCATGACCCCCGGTTTGAATGGGCATGACGCCTCTGCTCGGGGGCCCACTAAACACGCTACTGCCAGAATGGCTTGGATGTTCTGAGAGGAAGATGGAGGGAATAGAAAGAATAATGATCATGCGCTCACTTTCCTCCTCAGTAAGACTAAACGAAAGCGTTTTGTTTTCCTCTCTGCATTGTTGCTCTATTATTAGACGCTTTTAAGAACAGGAAACAAGAAGTGTTTTGCTTTCACTCCCCTTTGATTATTATCAGTAAGAATAAGAGTCATTCACACACCCACAGGAAAATCCCTGTTTATGGTCTCATTCTAGATACTTGAAATATTTTAACAATTATTAACTAAAACTATTAAAAGTTTTCTTTATTGAAATAAAGCTTTTGAATGTAGAGGATTATAACTGAAATAAAGATATAGGTAAACATATATATATATATATATATATATAAAAAAGACAAAAACAAAATCACTAGAACTTAAACTAAAATTACAATAAAAATATAAAATTAAAAGCGAATTCAAAATATTAATAAGCACTATAATGGTATTAAATACTATAAAAATAATATAGAATACTAAAATAGCACTACATGAAAAAACAGAGTTCTGATTCTGATGGGATATTTTCAATTCAATTTTTTGGTATTTTTTAAAAAGTTTCAAACCTCATTTTGAGTTTTGCAAAACATGAAAGTAAAATAGACTGTCACTACAAAAAAGAAAAATATATAAAAATAATATTTTCTTAATTGACCTGCCTGGTTAAATAAATGTACATAAATACAATAATAAAACAAAAAAATACAACACTTATCCAAAGCAACTTGCTGTACAAATGATATCTGCAGCAGACAATAAACCAAACACCCAAAACTAGAATTGTCATTTCATTTTATTCAATATGCTTGTCATAAATTATAGCACATTAAAATATTTTTTTGTGTTGAGTTACAAAGTGGATAGCAACATTTGATCGGTTTTCTCAAAGAAAACAATGCATTGTCAGCGAGGGACGTCGTAGCTTCATTAAACGGTTTCAAGCAGCTGATGTTGAGAAGACGAGCAGCCACTGTTGAGTCCATGCTGGATGAAGACAGATGAATTATTACACCATCACGACGGACTCGGTTTCACAAGTCACATTACATAAGGAGAGGAGGCATTGGGAGAGGGAAGAGACAGGAGGGGAACAATAAAGAAAACATAAAACAGTACAAAGTGTGTATGAGTGGATGTTTTGGAGTGATTAATAATACG
Organism: Sinocyclocheilus rhinocerous; assembly: GCF_001515625.1. NCBI lineage: Eukaryota > Metazoa > Chordata > Actinopteri > Cypriniformes > Cyprinidae > Sinocyclocheilus > Sinocyclocheilus rhinocerous. Next base: position 29,582 of record NW_015664017.1, on the reverse strand, counting down.
CAACAAAGAGCTCTGAGTTTTGCTTGTATTAAAAAACCCAAATACATGCTTACAATGATTCTGACAATGGAAACAAACACAATAATTCAGTGTGAAACATACAGGAAAATGAATACAGAAAATGTTTTTCGCTGCGTCTGGCTACTCATGTTGATGGCTAAATATGAAGGAGGAGTAAGCAGATGGGAATGATTGAAAACAGCTTGTTCAGTGTCTCTATGTGCAAGTCAATTCCACTTATTATTTCATATTTGTCCTCTGTGCTCTCTTTTTTTGCCATAATCCATTAATCACTGACTTTTTAACTTCTTTTATCCTTAATTGTCTTTAAACACTCCGCCCCCAGACAGGCCACAGGCTGTGATTGGCCAGTGGGGCCAGGGGGCGTGTCTCTGCGGTCCAATCAAAGAGCTCCCTTGCTAAAGTTGAGCCGCAGAACAGAAGCTATAGCCTTAAACCTGGGGCTGGTTCTATGGGGTTCTTCCATTCTACTTCGACATCTGTTGCTGAATGTGAAGCAAGAACTCGTAATAAGAGAAGGCAGATTCAGTGCGGTCCTCCACGAGGTGCTGGAAAAAGCTGGTCTTGGCCGAGGTGTCGTCCCTGGAGAAAGACAATATTGAACGAGCCTTAAAATCATGCGTAATCATCATAATTGGCCCTATTTTGTTGTAAATGATTTATCTATGCATGTGTCTTCCAATCTATCATCAAAATGTAAATCCTGAACATTCATAAACAAAGCAAATAGGGGCCATTTTGATTTCTGGTCTTTCAAAGGACAGTCCCCTACCTTTATAGCCCCCCCCCCCCCCAAAATACTATTAAAGTCAATGGGAACCAAGACTTTTCCCATTTCATCAAAATATTTGCTTTTACAGAATAAATTAATTGGTTATTTAAAACTAAAACTATTAAAAACCTGTTTTCTTTATTGAAATAAAGCTTTTGAATTTAGAGTTTAACAAATAAATTCTACAATAAAAATACCACTAAAACTTCAATTAATTGCAAGCTAAATACAAACAGAGAAAAAAAAAAACTATAAAAAGGATGAAAAAAAGTCACAAGATTACTAAAAGTAAAATTACAATGAAAACTGAAAATATAACAATACAAGCTTATTCAAAATATTAATAAAGATTAATTGACCAAATATTTTGGACCATCAAAAATGGTCTCCGCTGAGCCCCGATCACTCGCATTAGATAGAGGAAAAATCCTGCGATGTTTTCCTCCAAAATCTTATTTTCTCATCGGCTGAAGAAAGAAACTCTTCTACATCTTGGAAGACATGGCGCTGAGTAACTTCATTTTTGGGTGAACTATTCCTTTAAATCTGAGAGAAATGTTCGTGGGCTCTTTTAAAACATGTATTTCAAAACCATCCAACATCTAAAAAAAAAAAAACTTTTGAAGGAATGCAACTCCCACTGTGAGAGGAGGCAGTCTGTGATAGCATAAAAACACACCATCCTACCTCAGGAACAATATGCTGCCCTGCGACTATGAATAACTGGGGCGGAAAGGGAAAGATATAGAGATTGGGAAAGATGGAGAGGAAGAACGCTGTATGGATTTAAGAAAAACAGAGAGAGCAGACATACTTGACCACATGAAAAGCAGGATGGAAGGTTCTAGACTCCAGCAGCCAAGAAATGAACGCTCGAGTTCGCTCTGAATACATCGTCTGCAGCTCAGGGATCTCAGTCTGTGAATCAACAAGAACAACAATAAACGTGTTTTCAGTTCATTCCAAAATTGCTTCTGTTTTTGTCAATAAGATGAAAGGTAAACCGCTGCTCTGCGGCCAAAAAAACAAAAATAAAATTAGTTTACAGATTAAATAAATTATATATGTTGATTATCACTGTCCTTGGTAATATATATGTATTAAATCATAAATCCAAAATAAATTAAAACAGAATTTCTGAAATAAATCATATATTTATTTATTGTGAAACTATTATTGTATTAAAAAGTTTAATACATCAAGTTGTTTAAGTTTAATGAATTCAATTGATTAGACATGATTTTTGAAAATGAAAATTTTGAGAAACTTCATAGGGCCCCAAAAATGTAACTTTTGATAAACTTTTAATAAATTGTTAAATTCTATAAGTTACATGATTTCAATTATTTTAGACATTAATTTTTGGTCACTAACATTTAATTTAAACATTAATACAAAATGAAGAAAAATTTAAACATTAAAAAAACATTAAAAAAAAAATATAAATATATATTTATATATATATATAAAAAAGGAATTTGAGAAAAAAAATACAACTGATTTCATAGGGCCCTAAAATGCAATTTGTTATTTTTTTTAATAAATTGAATTTTTATTAAATTCTATAAGTTGCATGATTTCAATTAATTAGACATGCTTTCTGATTACAAACATAACATTTAAACATTAAAGCAGAATTCAGAAAAATTAAAACATTTTTAACAGATAAAAATTTAACAGATAAAATGAAATTTGGGTAAAAAAATCAAACTGATTTCATAGTATGGAGAATCTGGAACATTCAGATGTTTAGGTCAGTGGTTTTTGTTTTGTTTTGAAACTGGAGTGAAGTGTGTGAGGTTTGGATCATTTAGAGAAATGACACACGGCCCACAATCCCCTGCAGGGTGAGATAATGCAGACCAACAGTGAAGCCTTCCAAAATGAAAAACAAATGAGCTGAACTCAAGACAAAGTTTGGTTCATGTTCTAATGCTGATCAGAAGCAGCTTCTTTCTTTCATAACGTGGAAAATATGATTATATGAATAGAGAGGAGTTTGAGAAACACAAGCCAATGTGTGTTTGCGGTAAGAAGGCTGTTTTAACACACGAGGCACACAATCTACAAACCTCTTCCCTGGAGAGAAAAAAAAAACATGCAACAACAAATAATCAATTTCGTTTTCATAACCACTGCAGTATTAATTTAATATCATTGAAATACTGTTATAGATTTTGGTAATATTTTGAATTAGATTTTATATAGATGTTTTCAATTTCTTTCAAGTTTTCAATTTATTTAAGCTTTAGTAATTTTGTTCTGTTTTTGTCATTTTTATTAGAGATGCACCGATTGCAATTTTCTTGGCCGATTTCCGATTTTTTGTTTGGGGTTGATTTGCCGATACCGATGCTTGCCGATTCCGATTTTCTTTCTAAGAACTATAATTGACAGCATATACAAACAAATATCTATGCAAATTTCAATGCAAAAATTATTTACATAATAAAAGAAATTATTAAACATTACAATTCCTCCAATCTGGACTAAGTTACAGATTTTCTCTCACTTGTTCTCTCACATATGACTAAACCACCAGTAGGTGGCGGCAAATGTCTGTTTTAATGAGTGAGTCATCTATTCATTCATTCAACCAATTAATTTAAATGGCTGATTCATTCAGAAAGGAGGCAAGTGACTGTCCTTATGAATGGGCCACTGAATCATTGACTCACTCAATTCGTTCAAAAACGTGGATTCATTCAGTAACAAAACACTGATGTGTGTTGCTCGGAGACACACAACAGTTCTGCTGTGGCTGCGAAATTGAGCAAAAACAGTCAATATTTTGTCTAAAATCTAAGTTACTTCATTTTAACTTCTTGTTTTTTGAAATACTATTGTATAAAATCAGTGTCACATTGCAATCGTGTTGATATTGATATTCGGGGAAACATCATGGCCGTATAATGCTGCTTACCTAAATCATATTTTGTAAATATCTTTTTTTTTCTACCGCAGTATGCATCTATACATTTCTGTGAGTTACTTTGTGTGTGCTGTCTCTCTCACACACTCACTCAGGCTGTGCAAGCCTCATCTGGCACGACATAAATACATTATCAGTCACAGTTTACACTGAATTCAATTAAAATTAGAATCATTCTCACGCGAAACGACATGTTTACACGCGACTGTGAGTGTGCGCGTGGCTATGATGTCATTGCCGGCGCCGCTGGCAATAAAAGGATCGGCTCAGATTCGGCAAGATGTGAGACTGGCTGGCCGGTCACCGATCCGGGCCGGTCATGCGAAAAATCAGCAGATTCCGATCACTGGCAGGTCAATCGGTGCATCTCTAATTTTTATTCGTGCTTTTTTAATATAATTTATTAAGCTTTAGTTTTTTTAGCTTTAGGTTATTTCATTTCAGTCAATTTTTATTTGATTTCAAGTAATGAACATTTTTTTGATGGTTTTAATTTTAGTTAAGTTAATATATAGTTTAGCTCTATATATAAATGACCTCTGCTATGATTGGCACAAGCTGTCATTCATTAAGTCACTGAATATTAATTAGGTGTGGATAGGTGGTAACTTTATGATGTCTGATTACGCAAGATTTTATGCCAATATGCTTGTGTTTGTGACATCAATGCAATGTGATTTCTGAAAATTACATTTATGTAGCTTAGTGTCAAGTACGTTGTGAGCTTTGTGTCTTTTTTTCAAAAGAGCAAGAACAATCCTGTTTTCCTTAGGATAAATATATGACACCTTTAACACGACAGGGTGAAAGAAGATACTTGTGAGAAATGGAAAACAGTTCACAATGCGCGCACACACACACACACTCACCATGTTGGAGGGTAAGGATGCATAATTGGGGTAGCCCAACACGTCCCGTATGAATGTCTCGTTACAGCACTTCCCCACCCACAAAAACATCACCTACAGTGCGAAGGGCAGAAATCAGTGTAGAATTAATGAGAGAAGCTGCCGCGACACAATGTTGCTCTGTCTTGATAAATTCATGTGTTTTCGCGCAGTGATGCTTACGCTGCCACAGTCCATGAGGAAGGCTCCCTCTCTAGTGAGTTTCTCTGCAGTGAGCTGCAGTAAGGGAGGCTGAGGAATCACAGAGTCATTCAGATGCAGTGCAGCCTAGAGGACAGATACAACACAATCTATTCAATCTATCCCACACTTCACCATTACTGCCTATTTTTGTTTTTTAACTGGCTGCTGAAATTTGTCTAGCTGTTGTCAGCGATTTTTGTTGATTTGCCAGATTGATGCAGGATGATTTATAAAAAGCATTCCAACTTCAACTCCCTTGAAGAGTTACGTTTTTGTTTGTTTGTCTGTTGTAGTGCCACAATACAACTATATAACTTATGAAAGTCTGCTAATGATGTATAACAAAATGTGAGTAAATCTCAACACTGATACACGTATAAAAAAAACTTTGTAAATGGCAGAAAATGATTATAGGTGGAAAAGTAAATCCATATTAGTATCTATATAGGTTTGAAGTAGGGCTGCACAATTAATTGAAATATAACCAAAAATCATGATTTAGGTTGCTTAGAACTTGCTAGCCATCTTCCTAAACTGTAATGAGAAGAACATATAAACTGACTGTTGACAACAAAACAAACACTTTAAAGGCTTCATGAAGTTTAAAAAAAAATAAATAAATTGATGGTTTGATGTTTGAAAATGACCAATTTAATATATATATATATATTAATAAAATAAAAAGTATCAGTATATTCTTATAAATGTAAAACATAAAATATATGCGCATCACACCACAGCTGTTTCCTCCAGCGAAAATGTAACGTTAGACCTTAACACATATGAACGTATACTTTATAAAATGTTGCTATTTTCATTTGAAAATTGAACTTTCAATATAAAACATATTACAGTGCATGTGGCATTAACTACCATACAGTCATGCCCAGAAATAATTGAAGACAGTGACAGACAGTAGGCTACTTGAGCATAGAAAGATGTTTGTATACTTGAGCTAATGGAAGAGGTTTGTACTAGAAATGCAAACAGTAAAGATGTGTGTGTGTGTGTGAGATCAGGAAGACTTGTATTTGGCTTATTCAGTACTCAAATGTTGGAATACTGCAATAGGTTTAGTATAGCACCCTAACCTATTAGTCAGACATTATTTTATTTATTTTTTATTATTATACCCTCATTGGGGGCTGAGCCCCCCTAAAATGAAAATCCTAGAATCGCCCCTGATATGAAGTATATCAAATGTTAACAGATTTTTAAAAAACAAACATTTTTACTGCATTCTAAAGATCTGGGGCCTTCTGCCTTGCACTTTTCCCCTACGAAAATACGAAGAATTTGATCCTTTTAATGGCTTTTCAATGACATGTGGTTAGTAGGTGAACCTCTGGTGGCGTATATGCATACAGCGCCCCCACCTGTTTGAGCAGAGCAAGTACATATAGAGGGAAGAGACGCAGGGCGGCAGGGGTGATCAGGCCGGAGGGCTGGATGTTTGAGCCGTTAGCGCGATATGCCATTAAACAATCCACCACGGCATTAACTAATGCGTCTCTCGCGTCAGACAGACTGGAGCAGATGGAGCGATCGATAGCTGCGAACAGATGCAAAGACAGAGACGATGTTTCTAGCAAAGCAAAACAGAAATCAACCTTAATAATCCATAGTGATTATTGTTCCATTTTAACATCATGTTGGTTGAAAATGTATGTCATTAAATTACCTTAAATTAGGGCTGCAACAAATAATCCCTAAATGAAGATGTAAATCAGGGGTCTCCAAACTCCTGCAGAGTTTAGCTCCAACCCTAATTAAACACACCTGAACATAATCAAGATCATACTAGGTCTGCTAATAAAGGTCTTACTAGGCATACTAGAAACTTCCAGGCAGGTGTGTTGAGGCAAGTTGGAGCTAAACTCTGCAGGACACCGGCCCTCCAGGACCGAGTTTGGAGACCCCTGATGTAAATAAAAGTACAACAAATTTTGATTATCGATGTAGCTCATCTGCACACTCTGCTTGGAAAACATCTACTTGTCCTGTCACATTTACATTTATGCATTTGGCTGCCGCTTTTATCCAAAGCAGCTTACACTACATTCTGTGTTTGAGATGCGTTGTCCTTAACACATAACTTATTTCCATTTTGAAGCTCCCGTTGACATAGGAGCAATTTTTTGACTAAAATATAATTTTTTTCTTTAATATTTCTTACATTTAAAGTAAGTTCAAAATTTTATTTTCTTATGAGAACAGTCACAGTTTACACGGAGTAAATTAATGACAAAAGTCTTTAAAAAAGAAACGCGTGTTGAATTACAGTCACTGAAAATAATGCATTGCATTAACAATGCTTGCATTTTAATGCATTGTATTTTCAGGGCTTGCATTTTCCGGTTCTGAAATTCAACTTGGTTGTATATTTAAGCTGTGAATATTTCCAAAAAAATTAATTAATAATAATTATTATTTATTTATATATACAACAAATTTTGATTATCGATGTAGCTCATCTGCACACTCTGCTTGGAAAACATCTACTTGTCCTGTCACATTTACATTTATGCATTTGGCTGCCGCTTTTATCCAAAGCAGCTTACACTACATTCTGTGTTTGAGATGCGTTGTCCTTAACACATAACTTATTTCCATTTTGATAATAATTATTATTATTATATATATATATACACACACACACACACACACAAAATGCATTAATCAATTCACCTCCCAGATTTCATTTCCATAATCACTGTGTTTAAATATATGACTCTAATGGAGATTATGCATCGGTACTCTACTGCACTCCTGCAGGTCCCGGATGTGCAATGCTGAATATTCTTCCGAATTTGAATCACTGAATTTGTAGAAGCAAATTTGTAAAGCGAAATAAAATGGACCGAAAACTGCTTTCCAAATATTATAGGTGGTGTTTCAAGAACAGTTAATGCAATGCATTTTTTTTTTTATTATTGCATTTCAACTGTGCCAATTTTGTCTAAACTTTTGTTATTAATTTACATCCATATTACACAGAGTATAAATGTAATATGTTTAAATAAGTGAATGTATGCTCCTCCAACCTTGTACCAGTAAACATTGAGTCTGTACTTTTGTTTCTTTATTATTTTTTACAATCTTTATCAACTTTTACTTTCAAAAAGTAAGTTTAAATGCTATTTTTTTTTTTTTTTTGCGCATACCCTACATAAGATACATTCACTGTAAATAATGGATTAAAAAGTATTTTTAATTCAAACGATTTTAACATTAATTTGGGGGAAAAAAATCAAAATAATCTTTAGTTGCAGCCCTACTATAAATGCATACAATACATATATATAAAAATACATACAACACATACATACTAGAAACACAATATATACATACTAGCAACAGGACACTGTGCACAAAGTATTGACATAATATACTGCAATTAAAATGTCAGTGTGTTTGTTCTACTCACCCATGTTGGCCAGCAGGCATGTGATGGCCTGGATATCGGCTCCAGCAAACACTCCACTCAACTGACTGACCACCGGCAGACACAGAGTGTGCACTCGGATTCGACGTTTCCCTGTCAATCAAAAACGCATACCAATCAAAGGGAAATCCTACTCAGTTTGTGGGAGTGGTCTGATGTTCTAAACACGTCGAAAATGCTCTCTTTTTTTGATTAGTGTCAATGCTTGATTACCTTTGCTTGATGTGTAAAGAAGAGCTGCCTGAAAACAAGCAAGTGACGTATCAGCTAAACTCTCCTCGATGGACATCTGCACAGCGAAGCCAGAGTCCGGGTTCACGTTGGCCAAAGAGAGCAAATCAGTAGAGCGCACAAAGAAGTTGCCATGGAAAGTGTGGATGGACAAGCCTATTGACCAATCAGAGAAAGTGTCATTAAAAAAAAAAGATATGAAATCACAGGGCCCTACAGATACTGGTTAATGGAAGTGTCAATCAAAGCAACTGTGGCAGCAGGGCCGTGCAGAGACCTTTGGAGGGGCAGGTGCTCATAAGTATAAAAGGGGCACATGGAGCAAGGCTTTTAATAGGGCTGTGCTCCTTGCTGACACGTGTATCGAAACGGATGCTTCTGTATTGATAGCAGCAAATGCCGTGACGCAGTTTTGAAAAAGAAACACAGAACAGAAAAGACCATTTTAAGTTTAAAAGTTAAAAGAAAATTTTCTTTGCACCTCTTAATCACTCTGGAATTAGAAACAGAATTATATTATTATTATTGAATTTACAGGGTATGGTGGTTTTGCTGTTGTAAACACTACTGTTGTTGTTGTAAAAAAATATATTTCTGTCTTATTTAAAATAGAATTATATTCTAATCCTGTTCTGAATTTATTCAATTTATTTTTTGAATGATAATGATAATAAAAACAGGATTGATAAGTATAAATCGGAGGATGAGAAAATCAGTATACGCCTGTTTTATCAGTGTTGTGAAAATTATTTTTAAGGCACTCTACGTTTTTTAAATAAATAATGTAATAATATAAGTTCAAAGTAATATTTTTTAGTCAGATAACAAAGACAAGACCCCTCGACGCCTCGTCCTCCGCACTTTATTCGGGCAGGTGTGTTCACGTAGAGGTTTCTAGATTTAAATCTAGATTTACATTCAAAGAGACAGTATAGATAGTCTATGCATGACCTGACGTTTTATTCGTATCCAAAATGAGGAGAAGTAAATATCTGGATGCAGTGTATGCCTATGTTTAATTCATACTTGAAGCCGGAGGGCGCTCTTGTGCAGAAAGTCCAAAACAGACTCATAGAAGGAATGACTTATGACCTGCAGGAAATCCCTAATATGGACAAAAACATCTGGCTATGGCTGTAGGGGAGCTGAATAAAAAGCAGAAAAAAACGTGAAGAAAATAAACATACGATTGCTAAAATATACGGTTTGTGTGTGTTTTTCAAGTTATCTCCAGGTAATAAATAAACTATATTATTTATGCAGATTATATATAATAACTGATTGACATATCATTTAAGAAACTATAGAATATATTTCCTGCCTTATTCTGTGATGAAAATGGGGAAAAGGTGCTCGTAGTAGCCTTTATAAACAGATCATAAAATTATCATTAGGAAAATATTGAACAAAAATATTATAGCCCCTTGCTGCAGCTAACCTTACTTCCACAGGCTACAAACAGCAATATAAACAACAGCTGTGTATGCTCTCTTCACGCCGTTCTTGTAAAATAATAATAATTGAATAATGTAAGTTTACAAGCGCACCGCTCCGCTGAGAACTCCACTTACCGCCGCCCGCAGACATTATGAAGGCATCCTGGTAGTGCGCTAAATTAAAGGTGTCTGAACGTGACATCCCGGATGAGATCGCAACGTCAGGTGAAAGGTCATCATCATGTGGATAATTTTATTTACGGCTAAATTATTATTCATTAATTTTACTAATAGTTAGATTGAGCAGGTCTTCACAAAATGGCGTTTAATTACAAAAAAAATAAAAATTGCCTTGACAAAAGGGCACTTTGGGCATTAAGAGGAAAAGGGGCAGGTGCTCAAGTACCCACCGCACCCCCCTCTGCACGTGCCTGTGTGGCAGTGTCAATCAAAGCTCGTGTATCTCCACCTCCTTACCTTTGGTGCATCTGATCCTCATGACGGCTTCAAATCCGATCTTTCTGGTGAGGTATCGCTGCAGATCTTTCTGGAATTTCTGGCTCTGCACGGTATTGTGAACATGATGGAAGGACGGGTAGTAAAAGACACTGCCGGCTGAGTATTTGGACACACATGCTGCACAAGAAGAAAAAAAGATCTTGTTTCACAACTTTAGGGCACATATAACTAAGAGCTGAGAAAGAACATTAAGTGTGTGCATGTGTACCTAAAGAAGCCAGGTCTGAGTACTGGGAGCTCAGTAAGAACAGATCCACTCCGATCTGCTGTCCAGAACAGTCCAGAGCCAGTTTCTTGTAAAAGTCTGTAGCAGGACCCAAGTGCTGGACATTCTGAACACAAACAAGCCAACAAAAACTCTCAAAGCACAGAAACATTCACTGAAACATAATTAAGTATCTGTAATGTTTTTTAAATCACAATAAAACACGTATCTAAGATACTTTTAGTTAATTAAACAGGAACACATTTAACTGCCAAACAGGGTAATTGCAATTTTAAAATACTCAAGACATGTTTTATTGAACATATACATGTGTTTCGAAACTGGCTTATGTAGTAATATATCAATATTGGTTGATATTGGATTTTGCTGATATAATAATAATGTACTTAAAGAAAGGCAACAAAAAGATTATTGTGCTGATACTAGTTAAATTGAGTGAGTTAATGTTTGTTTTTTTCTTCACAGAGAGAAGCCAGAAGAGTTTGTTGAATTAAATTCCAGATACAGTTTTACTGAGTAATGAAAATACCACTAATATCCAAAAAACAAACAAACCCAAAACTCTTTAAAACAAAACACTCTTTAAAAAAAGGTATATAATGCAGGACCTTTAATTTTAAACAAGCCTGAAATACACAGACTTCCAGCTGCTCATTTAAAATCATAAGCAAGATAAAATATCTAGTCCTAAAACCATTTACAACATAATACAATCTTATCACCATAAATTAAACACTGTCATAATTCATCAAAGGCAGATCATAAAGACTCGCTTGGCATAAATGCGTGGTATTAAATAATTGTGAACTGCGTAACAGCGCCACGTTTTGACTTTGAACATGCAGTGCACACATTTATTTAATGGAATCATAAACTTTTAAGTTGAATAGTTTAATATAAAGCCAATTTATGTTAAACATAAACTGTTTTTCGGTCCCAAAATTTAAGACCCTTTAAGACTTTTGTTATACTATTTACGAAATTTAATTTAGTCTAAACTGAATTTAGGACTTTTTAAAGAAACTCATGACTTCAACAACTTGGTAGGGCCAATTTCTATGCTGGTAAATGTTAATTCTCTTATAACTTGTTGGAAAACTTCACATGTTCCAATCACTGAGCAGCCACTCATATGAATGTTTGCATTTATGCATGATCAGGGTCTGTTTAAGTTGAATGATGATTCAGGAGCGTTACCTTGGTGCTGGATCTGAGGTTGGGGTCTTCCCGTGACTGCAGGAGTCCAGCGCCGAGGGTGGGCAGCTGGGTCTGAAACACAGACACCCGGCCTCCTGTTGGGCACATGAGTTTATACGCCACCTGCAGAGCCGGACCCAGAGCGCTCTGAGTCTCACGCGTGTGCGTGAACATCCCCGGCAGCGCGTTCAGCAGGTCCTTCACCAGCTGCGAGCACATGCACAGACACACTTTCTGTCAAATAACGCAGCTGCAAAAATGGTGTCACATATCAAAGCTTGTGTGATACAGAGACAAAAGATGAAGCCGGGAAATGGGAACACAAACACATCTGACCTCACACACACACAGAGATATAAGGTCTTAAAATACAGACAGAGAGAACGATAAGATTCCAACCTCTTTACTCTCTTTGAGATTCACCAGCAGATTGTCGTGAGTTGGGATGAAGACATCTAAGAGAATCAAAAACAAACATCTCTCAATCACTCAGATGCAATGCAATGTTCTGTAGGCCTGTTATGAATGCACAATAAAAAAAAAAAGCCAATATAGCCTTGTGTGGTTAATAAACCACAAAACTGCAATGCAATGAAATGAAATAATATCTGTATGTTGCATGCTTTGTGAAAGCATGGTGCTTTTTGTTTTCAAGGGTATAAACATTTTTCAAGCATAGTTTGAGCAAAACAAGCTTAATTTGATGACAAAAAGGAATTGCTTGCTAGTTAACCCTTTAACTACTTCTAGTGTCTTAATATTGGAGCAACAGCAGCAATATGAGATTATATTCTATATATCTTTTTGCAGAGCAAATTGCAAAATGTGAAAATATTGATTTCTGACCAAATCCTGTTGCAAATGCAGAATCATTAGACATGAAATTTTCAGATATCACAAATTTAGATAAATAATAAATAAGTAATACTATAATAGTAATATTTTATTTTATATATACACCCACAAATATATATATATATATATATATATACACACACACACACATACACTCAACTTAGTACTGTTCTAGTACCAGGTGTTTGCATATTTTAGAGTGACAAATCGTACCAGCGTACTCTGATGTCAAAATGCGTACCTGCTACTCAGTGTGTACTGGTTGGCAGATCTATATATATATATAAAATTCATTAAATATATATTATACATATATAATAAATTAAATAATATTATACATATACAATAAAAGTGTATATGTTATTACATATACAATAAAAGTTTTCATATACATATAAAAATATGAAATTTTAGTATAATATAACATATCTTGTGTGAAAGTGGCTATTATCAATCAAAACTGGCCAATTTGCAGTTACAAAACATTGCTGATTAATTAAACGAAAGTCACTCTTAATGTGCAAAGCCAAAATCGGTGAACAGAGAAAGAAAAGTAAGAGAATCAGACAGGATTACCATCAATATCAGACACCACCAGCATCTGAGGCTGAGAAAGACCCTCCTGCAGGTTATAAAAGTGGACGGTGCTGTCAAACGTCACAAACCCGATGCGTGTACGAGTATCTCCGGGCAACCTGAGAGAGAAACATGCATGCGTGGTCACATCTGAGGTATGTGACACTCAAAAACATTTCATCAGCTGTTATATCTCACTTTTCTAGGTTGTCCAGCAATGACTGGCAAAACACATTCAAGTAGCCCGACTCCACAGCATTATGAGACACATCCAACACGAACAGGTACACAGCAGGCTGAGGAGGACGAAGCTGGAGACAGAAAACAAACGTCAAATAAAATGCAATCATAGCATTAAAGTTCTTTGAAGACGGGAAAACACTCACCATGTAATCAGAGGAAGCGATGAACTCCACAGTTGAATTCTGGACCTCTGGTCTCTTGTGAGGCTCACCGTATGAACGAGTTACAGGATTATACATAAACTCATCAGGGACTGATTGAAAAGACGACAATTTATCAGAACATAACGAAACCATCAAGAACATGTTAATGTGAGAAAACATAATTTATTTTAGAGAATTTAATCGTAACTTATGGTACAATAACTGTCAATAACTATCATTTAACAACACATTTGCATGTTCACGGTTCTCTAATGTCAGTTAATGGTCACATAACATGCAGGCAAACAAATAAAACATTTAATCTTTTTTATTAAGTGTTTTATTTTGATTGCTTTTATTTTCAAATGTTTTATTTTAGTTTGACGTTTTTATGATTCAATTAATTTCCTTCATTAACCCCAGTTTGAGAAATCCTAAACCAGACTAACCAAACACAATTGTAAGTCTCTTACCATCATTGACTCTGTAACACAGATTACACTTCCACCTGCGCTGATCCAGAAACGAAACAAAAGGGTTTATATATGTCCGACATGAACGACAACGAACTATAGTGTTAGAGGTGATGACTGGTAACTGCTGCAGAGACAATTTTGATGCACAAAAGTAAATGACTCAAAAACTCAGGAATGCATACTTTTGAACTATTTCACCAAATTTTTCGAAACACTGATTCAGCAGCTTAATTTTTTATTTTTTTTTGCAGAGGTCTCTGTGTGGCATATTATGTCCAGAAATGATATGCATATTCAACACTCTTCAAAAGTTTGGGGTCAGTGAATTTTTTTTAATGGCACATAATATGGAATATAAAAGAAGATAATTTGAGAGAGTTAGGGTATTTTTTAGACATATTTTTAAACTACAATCATCCAGCCTAAATGTTTCGTCACCCAGTGTATTTGTGTTTTCCAATTTATAATGTTGTTGATTCATATTTATATGGTGAGGAAGATACTTAAAAAAAACCTTTGATTTAAAACTCTGAATAGAATTTATTTTAACAAAAAAGACAAGTAAACAGTCCGTAATAAAATAAGAATAGATAAATGACAAGCAATGGCACAAACAAATACAATAACAAGATACAACTAAAATTAACTGTGCTTTTTCAGGTAGGTATAACAGTAATATTCAGGTACAGAAATACCACAGAAACTGAATAACCTCTTTAACTTTAAAATAACACGTGTTAGTCTTCAATGTATAAATAAACATTAATGACAGACAGCAGCAGGTTTATTTAGGTTGCTGTCTCTTTAAGACCTCATGCACGGATCTGTTACACAAGTTCTCAACTGTTTACATTCACTTAATAGCCTATATACAGACAATGTTTAGTATAAATCGATTGTTTACGTGAATACTCATCAAGACGGGCATTTTGACATAATTGTGTATGTATTTGGCCGTTGCGCGCTCTCAGATGCGGCTCTGTGGCACGCTTTGGATGTGAGCTCACAGAAAAAGGTCTCACGGAGAGCGCAAGTACTGAATCAAGCACTTGAATGTTTAAAATTATAAGACTCAAAAGCATGTGCAAATGATACATTCCGTCATCTGTCCCGAGCGTCTTTCACGCTGAAATATTTGCGGGAATTTCTAGTTTTACAAGTGCGAAAACTGCTGGAATCATTAGAATTATGCGCAATCCCAAGCCGAAATTCAAGCCATGTTTAATATTAAAATATTATAATATAGCAAATAGTCTCCCCTTTAAGTAAATAAGAAAACATGCATGCAATCATATATATATCTATATAAATAAATATAAATTTGAACGCAATATAAATAAATATAAATTTGAACGCAATATCGCCCAACTATTGGCATTTGTAAATAGTGATTAGCCACTGAAACCAGTAACAATCTCCATTTCCATGAACCATATCAGACCCCTCAAACACCTACCCAAATCCACCCAGAACACACTCCACTGCTCTCATGATGTGTATGCAATTTAAAGCTAAATTTCCCATTTACTCTCTGATATTCAGTGTTATTACAGAATCGGGACTCTTAGAGAAGACAATAATCCTCAGAAGAGCTTAACCTAACACTAATCCTCCATAACCCAACTGAAACCATAATAGACCAGAGAGAGAGAGAGAGAGAGAGAGAGAGAGAGAGAGAGGGAGAGACGGGCTGTGATTGGCTAAGCGATGGTTATCCTGGGCTCAATCTACTACCTCACTGGATCAGCAACCTGAACTCAAGAACAGATTGAGAATGAAACATCCACACGGAACATAATTGAACACATGAAATTTTAGTTTGGGTGCATGAAAAAAAACAAACAAAAAAACAAACAAACCCGAGACTCCCCCTCGAGTGCAAGAAGTCCAAGAAAGGAGCTATTTCACTCAACGAGGACGATGAAACCTCTGGAGTGTGTGATGAATTGGTAGCAGGCTAAAACTCCCCATGAGAAAACACAGCACCCCAACACACACTTCATAATGAAGTGCTAAAAATACAATCTGCCCACAACACTCTCACACACTTCTGTAGGAAGCAGGAGCAAACAGGGTTACTAAGATTACCAGTCCATTATGGAGACTGAAAAGGTGCCAGAGCTTATACAGCGATTCCGGAAAACTCTTAGATCTGGCCAAATCTGCACTGACTTCAGAGCTGAATGATGATATTATGAGCGTGTTGCTAGAAAACCCAGCCAAAAACAAATTTTAAGACCAAAGAAAATTTCAAAAAATGTAGAATTAAGATTTTTTATATTTTTGAAAGAAGTCTCTTCTGCTCACCAAGGCTGCATTTATTTGGTCAAAAATACAGTAGAATTGTGAAATATTATTACCATTTATAGGAACTGTTTTCTATTGTAATATATTTTCAAATGTAATTTATACCTGTGATGGTAAAGCTGAACTTTCAGCATCATCAATCCAGTCTTCAGTGTCACATGATCCTTCAGAAATCATTCTAATATGCTGATTTGCTGCTTCATTTTTATTAATTATTATTGGTACTCAATTAATAACACTAGTTCTTATTTTCAATGGTTAAAACTAGGGCTGGGCAATAAATCAATATCAATATGTATCACGATATAATTTTTTTCAATAACGGTGATATGATTTTTAAACACATTTCCGATATTTCGATATACATTACCAGTGTTTCCCATACATTGATTTATTTGTGGTGTTTGACTTCGTTGAATAAACATGATATAATTTTTTTCAATAACGGTGATATGATTTTTAAACACATTTCCGATATTTCGATATACATTACCAGTGTTTCCCATACATTGATTTATTTGTGATTTACTTCGTTGAATAAACATGAGCACTGCACGTTTCAAAATCAAAACGCAGCGCGGGTGTTTTACATGAATGTATCTCTGAAGGGAACCGACTGTCTTCAGAAAAGTTTCGATGGCATTTTTATTTGATCCGATAAAGAAGCGTTCATGAGCGGAGATGCTTTGATTACAGCCATTACTGGAGAAACCGCTGGTTCTACCGCTCTCAAAGCACCTCCTGCTGGCAGACAATCAGTTAGCATTTTCAATAATAAGCCTGTCTCCAGCAACGTTTTTGTTTAATTTTTTGTTTTCTTCAGCAACTCAGAGCACTTTTCATACTCTTTATCCTGGCTGAAGCACATTTGTTTCAATCTATAAGAATAATCAGCCTACACTACCAGTCAAAAGTTTTTGAACAGTAAGATTTTTAATGTTTTTTTTTTTTTTTTGTTTTTTAAGAATTCTCTTCTGT
>NW_015664017.1:9440-12097 GCF_001515625.1 Sinocyclocheilus rhinocerous | reverse complement strand
TTTAGCAAGGATGCTTTACATTGATCAAAAGTGATGATAAAGACATTTATAATGTTACAAAAGATTTCTATTTCAGATAAATGCTGTTCTTCTGAACTTTCTATTCATCAAAGAAACCTGAAAAAATTCTACGCAGTTTTCAACAAATTAATAAATGTTTTTTGAGCAGCAAATCAGAATATTAGAATGATTTCTGAAGGATCATGTGACTGGAGTAATGATGCTAAAAATTGAGCTTTGAAATCAAGATGGAATAAATTACATTTTAAAATATTTCCATATAGAAAACAGTTATTTTAAACAGAAAAAAATATTTCGGTTTTTGCTGTATTTTGGATCAAATAAATGCAGGCTTGGTGAGCAGATGATAATTAAATAAAAAACATTAAAAATCTTACTGTTCAAAAACTTTTGACTGGTATGTTAGCCTATAGTTTGAAGTTAAAGATATTAATAATTAATAAGGTGAATCTGAGATGTTTATTTGACAGTGATTTCACATTTCTTGTTTGTATGAAGGCTAAATACAACATTAATTTATTTGTGCTGTTTTTTTTCTAAAAAAATTAAATAGTTTTATAGGAAGAGATTTCATAGACTTCGCAAATTAATTTTTCATAAGTTTGTAGGTACAGACATCTGTTGTGGGTGTTCTTGGCAGTTTTTATGAGGCTTTTTTTTAACAGTGTTCATATCGATATCTGAATTATATCGTATCGACCAAAATTAAGAAATATATCGTGATATAAATTTTGGCCATATCGTCCAGCCCTAGTTTCAGTTTTTACTACTTAATATTTTTGTGGAAAACCTGACACTTTTGTTTTTTTTTATTCTTTGATGAATAGAAAGTTCAAAAGAGCATCATTTATTTGAAACAGAAATCTTTTGTAACATTATAAATGCCTTCAAGGTCCCTTTTGATCAATTTAATGCGTTCTTGCTGAATAAAAGTAATGATTTCTTTCTAATTAAAAAAAATAAATAAATCGGACTCACCCCAAACTTTCGAACTCAGTGTATCACAGTTTCCACAAACATATTAAGCCATAAAAGCTGTTTTCAACATTGATAATAATCAGAAATGTTTCTTGAGCAGCAAATCAGCATATTAGAATGATTTCTGAAGGATCATGTGACACTGAAGACTGGAGTAATGATGCTGAAAATTCAGCTTTGACTCAAAGGATTGCGCTTTAAAACATTAAAATAGGAAGCAATTATTTTAAATTGTAATATCACGATATTGCTGTTTTTCCTGTATTTTGATCAAATAAATACAGCGAGTGTGTTTGTGTGTGAGAGTGGCCGTGTGACTCTCAGACGAATGGCACAAAGAGTTCGGGGAAGTAGAGACACATTTCTCATCATTCCTGAAACTGATTCTGTGAGAAGTGTTTTTGATATCAACATTTTGACAACAACTGCTGTACTTCAGGTCTGAGGATAAGCAGAAAAAAAGAGATGGGGAGAGGGGAAGAGATCGGGACCCTCAGGGGCCGAACGCTGGCAGTGAGTGTGCATTTCTGTACAAGATGTTTTAGGAGTTTATGTGTGTGCTTACATAAAGGCATTTGTATGTGCAAGTAAAAAGGGCATATCAGGATAGTATTGAATGCCTGAATATGTATATATATGATATCCAACTTTATCCTCATGTAAAGCGATATATTCTATCTCAACTGGCTGACTTTTTTTGTTGCAAAATGTAACTATATTATCACACCACTCTGTTCGTTCAACTTTATCCCCATATATACAGTATGTAGGGATATATACTAAATAGCAAATCTCAACTGTTTGATTGCTTGTATCATCACAAAATTGAACTATATCACTGTTCAGCTCTAATCTGCTAAATGCGACTAAAGGGCATGAAGATGTTAAGATAACAAACATTTTAATTTCCAATAACCATATAATTATAACCATATTAATTTCCAATTAACAATAACTGGACACCATTTGTTGAATTTCCTTCCTTAATTCATGTATTCTAGAAATGACAATATGACAATTCGGAGCTATTCATGTTTTTAGACTCATTATTGTTTTCCATGACAAAAAGATCCATGTACAGTTTTATTGTTACTGACAGAACATCACATTAATATTCAGTGTTGGGGAAAGTTACTTTTA
Source organism: Sinocyclocheilus rhinocerous (assembly GCF_001515625.1). Taxonomy (NCBI): domain Eukaryota; kingdom Metazoa; phylum Chordata; class Actinopteri; order Cypriniformes; family Cyprinidae; genus Sinocyclocheilus; species Sinocyclocheilus rhinocerous. The sequence goes on along the minus strand of NW_015664017.1, from coordinate 9,958 downwards.
AAAGTAATGCATTACAATATTGCGTTATTTCCTAAAAAAGTAACTAATTACGTTACTTAGTTACTTTTTATTGAAAGTAATGCGTTACGTTACTTTTGCGTTACTTTTTAAATCTGGGTTGGGCTTGCTTGTTTGCTCTTAATATAAAAAGTTTTATTTTTAGCAAATGTAAAAGCCCTTTCGCACCAAAAGCCTCAGGCTGAAGGAAATGTAAATTCACGTCTGTACAGTAGAACGCAGAAGAAGAAACTTCAACACTCTTCAGCAATAAAAGAAGAAGAATTGTTATTTCTGCTTATTAGTATGGTTGAATAGGATCATCGAAGGTCAGCAGCAAATTGGTTAATAAAATGGGATTAAATACATAAAGGATATTTGTATTATTTAACATATTTAATTATTGCAGTTTTGTGTCATATTCGGAGTTGCTTTTAACCGTTTTTTTTTTTGTGAGTGATATGCATGTTCACATTTATTCTAGAACTAAAGTAACATCTTACTCCCGATTTCTCTCAACA
>NW_015664017.1:0-9384 GCF_001515625.1 Sinocyclocheilus rhinocerous | reverse complement strand
CACTTGAAGAAGCTCAGTGAAGGTCATCAGAAAAGCAAGATGAACACACACAACAAGAACACAGACTGTAGGAACGTGTGTGTTTATGGGAATTTGTAGACTTCAAGTGAATGAATAACTGGCAAGAATGAGACATGATACTTGAGGAGCAGTTAAAGACAGCAGAATGTGTGTATATTCATGTACGTTAATCATTTTAAACAGGAGGCGTAGGGATGGAAAAAGACAGAAATCTGGGATGGATTGATGAAGGAACATCAAAGTGAGAAAGTGAGGTGAGTGGAAGAATGAAAAAGCGAAAGCAGACCTGCTTCTTCATCCTCCTCATCCTCTTCTTCATGGTCAGAACTGGATGAGGAGTGATCGCCCGTGGCCGAGCTAACAGCGCTATTCACCCCACGGTCACCGTAAAGCAGCCCTGAAATACAGCAACCATCAGAGACAACAGACGGGTTGAGTACAGAGAGAGAGGACAAGAACTCAGCTGGAGTTTGCGCTTCTCCTACCCAAATCACACAAGGACACTAACATGACCCGAAAACTAATGACACATGGTGTACGAACAGAAAAAAAGCTAAGAAACAGATGAATGAGTGAGAAAAGCAAGCAGAATGATAAGACAGACTCTCTGTTGTCACGTAAGAAACAAAGCACATGTTTAGCTAAAGAATCATCAGAAGAGACGAGACCTGTCAGGAATGACACACCAACAATCATAATGATGACTGCAACAACGAATCCATGAAAATACACAATGAAAACAGCTGACAATGACACTTTACAGCGCTAAGGCAGTTTTCTTTTTTCAAAATCTGAATTATTAAATTTTTTTATATTGCCCACCCCTAATCATCATCATCATTCATACTGATATATAATCATAAAATGTTTGCCCAAATTGTGCAGCCCAGCAAACCTGGAGTTTTTTTTTTTTCTTAAATCCCTTTTAAAATTGCAAGTTTTATCAGAAAAATTTTTTTTGATATAAAGAAAAATTAAAACAATGGACATGAATTAACTATCAATATATTTCAAGTACTAATCAGCAAAACAATAAAAAAAGACACACACGCAAGTAATGTCAAAATACAGTCTACTGAAATAAATGACAATCAATTCAGGTGTGAAAGTGGATCGTTTGTACCTGGATGGTGTCGTGGTGAGGAATGCACAGAGGTGCCTGGCGTTCCTGAGGGTGGCCTCTCTTTATCAGGGCCCTGTGAGATGGGAGGGGCTGCGGCGTAATGATGGCTCATGGGATTGTGGAGGTTTTGGTCATAGTGTTGTTGAACTAGAGATACATGGGATAATACACAATCAATAAAACTGATCCAAGCATGTTACATGTGTTTGATTCCATTCTGTTGCATGAACATACATCATGAATTCAAACCGACCTGCATTTGATTGGCCGTTGACAGTGGCTGTTTGGCTGAGAGGCGGAGCTCCATAGCCCAGGTGAGCTGGTGTGGGCGTGGTCCCGATCCCTTGAGAATACTGTTGCAAAGAACTCTGGGTCGGTGGCATTACTGTAGAAACGGGTAGCTGCTCAGCGGTGGTTTGGGAGGATCTCAGCGTGCCGTACTGGCTGCTCCCAGGGGTTGATGGGTAAGAAACAATGGGGTACAGCGGGGCGTCGAGGTTGTTGCCACTGGATGCTGGCACCAAGCTGGGCTGCAGCTGCTGAGGTTGGGGCTGAGTCTGCCCCTGTGAGGGGTGACTATATGTCTGTCTGTAATATCCGGCTGGCATAGCATATGGTGCAGTCTGCTGGAATGACTGTACCGGGGCGTTTGAGGTGGAGTACTGATGCGTTCTTGGTGGTGCTGGACATGGTGACGGCCCTGAGCTGTTCTGGTAGTAGTTCCCACTATACCCTGTGCTCGAAACTGGGGTTTTGCCGGCGGGAGGAGCGCTGTGTCCCGCCGCGGGCAGAGCAGAACTATAGTAACTGGATGCTGGATACATAGCAGGGTATGTCTGTCCCGGACCTGGCAACAACAACATCATGAATTTTATTTGTGCTTTCAACATACAAATGAGATGGAAATGTGACACGTGTTATCATTAGACAAATTCTATGTTTTATACAAATTGACCTGTGAAAACCAACAGCAGGTGAAACTTGCATCAATTTTCATCTCCCTTACAAATAAGTAGTGTGATGGTAATACCACGATACTGAATGACGGCCATATTCATATACCATTACTAAAGCCAAAAAACAAAAATTTGATTATTATATATATACATACATACGCATGTTTTATATATATACACACACACACACACACACACATATAATTTATATATTTCTTTTACATAAAATACAAAAAACTTGTTTTTTTATTTCCAAGGCAACATTTCTCATTTTCATTTCATTTAATCTGATGTACTAAACTAGCTAACACTGAAAACATAGACATATTTAAAAATAAATAAATAAACAATGACAAAAACAACAACAAAATATATAAAATTAAAAATTATATATTCAAAAATTTTACAAAAACTATAATATAATATAATAAACACTGCATGGCAATCCATGGTACTTTAAAGAATACATTTTATTAACATGTTTTACTAGATTAGACAACATGCACCTGTCACTCCATATTACTTATGTATATGTATATGCATATAAAAAAATAAAAGAAATATATATTTATATATTTTTTAAATTTAGATGTACATTAGAAAATACAAAACAAACTGTTATTTATGTTATAATATACAGTTTAACGTAACATTGTCAAAGTCTACGTTTTAAACATGTTTTAAAGTACAGCTCACATTCGTATAACCTCAAAACAGTCAGTGGATTACATTAGTCATGTTTTAAGAGATTAAACAACAAATGTTGGTTATTTGTAAATATCTAGTAAATATGCATCACATTCTGCGTTGATCTGCGCCAGATATGCGCAATTATGCGAGCTCAATTTACAACTAATAAAATAAGACATACGATCAAGACAGAGACATATTTAAGCTCCCAATTCAGATCATCTAAATTACAAAATCTTAACAGATTAATAACCCTTAAAGCCTTTAAAACGAGAAAAATAACAACCAAGCTACCTGAACTAAACTAGCCGCTAACGGGCTAATGACAGGAGACGGAAACACACCAACTTTAATCTTCAATAAAACACACCGAGAGCTGCGCTATGATTTTAATAACAGTTAACGTTACAGAGAAATGTTCCTGAAATATGTAATTTGTAGCGGTCGAAGTCTCCACCCCAGAGACGCAGATGACAGGTGCTTTAGCTCAGCCTCTGTCTCAGGCCTTTATAGCTAAAGGCCTGAGACAGAGGCTGAGCTAACCTCTCCGAGCTTTATCAAGTGGATTTGAAAAGGATTTTAGCATTTAGCGAGATCGTTTAGCCGTTAGCATTTTAGCTTAACATGTAGCCAGTAATCTTAGCATTTGAATGTGATATTCGCGTTAGCTATAGCATGTTGGCTCAGGTGGTTTCGCTTTAATCCCGTAAATTACCGTTCTGACAGGGCGCTGCTGTCGCCGCCGCTCCGCCTCCGTTTTGTGTGGAATTCATGCTGTAATTATTCACGGACGAGTTCGGATTGGCGTAACCCTGTGTGGACATCTCTATCCGAGTGGTTGAAGAGTATAAAATATACGAGGCTGTCACCAGTTGTGGGTCTCCATCGACCTGCCCACAGCTAAGCAGAGGGTCTGTCTGACTAACGGTGCTGATCACGGGCCGGTGAATCCAGACAGACATCAACCCACAGTCTATGGATCAACCGCGAACGCAGCGGCAGCGGCAGCGGCGTCACTCAGAGCTCTTCAAAATAAAAGCGTTGAAATAAAAAAAATAAAAAAAAAATAAAATAAAATAAAAAAATAAATGAAATTAAAATAAATAAATAACATAAAACAATAAAAAATTAAATAAAAATAAAAATAAAATGATGTAAATAGATTAAAATAATATAAAATAACATAAAATAAAATGATATAAATAAAATAAAACACCCGAAAAAATAGCTTTTTGTCCAAAATCAGGGATGAACACATACAGGTGGCTCATCTTGAGAGAACTGATCCATCATTACTCCCTGGAAAGATGTAAGACACTGTTTTTAAAAGGAGATATTTGTGCTTTATTGTTACATCTGTGTACATTTCGTTAGATGCTTGGAAAAATATAAATAATAACAGCTAAAAATTATCGTGTTCTACGCCAATTTACTACTAATTATAGACCCTTAAGTAGTACGGACTCTTCATTTACTTTTTTTCACATTTATTTATATACTAGCTTTTGGTACAATACAGATAGTTTCAAATCAGCTTCACAGTAAAATAAACAACAATTTTGAATCAACTTCAATTTCAGCTGCAAGGTTGTAAACGTGAGTATTTCATATCAGCATAAAAAATGTCTATATTTGGCAACTAGCTGGAAAAAGTTTATTTAAAAAATATTTTATGTCAGTTATCGTTATTTTAAAGTAATGGAAATCAACTATTAAATTAATTCAATTAAGCTAAGAATCAGAAGACAATAGTGTCATTATTTAGCTCAGTTCAGATTCAGTGTTGATTTAATTCAGTGTCAGTGTTATGAAGTTCATCAAATATGAAATGGCTTCAAAAACAGCTCTACAAAAGACAATAGTGTCATTAAATTCAGTTTTAGAACACAAGTTTTTGTATTCTCATCCGATAGTGTGTCAGTGCAGTCAAACTGACAATATTTTCTGAATATAGTCGTCTTTCAAGCCCCATCTGAGCGAGTCAAAGGCGACAGTGGCAATAAACATTGTACAACATTCCCTACTGGTCCCATGGTGTGTAAGGAATGTTTTGGAAATTAACCCTCTTTTTGCCCTGTGATCCGGTTAAACTCAAATCTGTGTACTTTGTTTCTGTGTGCAGAGGGCAAGAATGTCTCCTGAAATGATTACAGTTTATTTTATTTAACCAAAGGACAAGATGTAGGCTACATTCAGAAGACAAAAAGAGGAATTTACTTATAACACAACAGAGGAATTTCATTAGTGTTTGTGACAAAACATAAATAATTGCACCATACAGATTGACTAATTTTACCAGTCTGTTGCCTTAAATGTCTTATGTAAGTCATGGCCCAGACATCCAGACCAGTGCAACCAGGTTTTGGGCTGAAATTATTACACTATTGACTACTGACAAAAGCATCAGTAACCACTTTTTACAAGCTATTATTTTTCTTTATATGAACATCCTGAAAGTATTAATGGTGAAAAGCTTACATTTCACTTTCATATATTTGCTTATTTGGGGTTATAGTTATTTTTATGATGTATTATTTATCATACTTACCTATGCTATGACTTCTGAGTAATAAATACCACTCCCGTTTGCCAAGAAAACAACACTCTGTGTCTGTGCTGGAGGCAAATATCTCTCATATAACAGCAATAAACTGAGATTAGTAAGTAGCAAGAATGAGTGATTGACAAAGCTGGATGGAGAATAACCGGTTTTGAATCTGTTATGAGTGCTTGATTCATCATTGCCCAATGATACCACTGCATCCGATTAGGCGTAGTTCCTTCCATGTTACGAGAGAGTCACTTTACTCATTTCAATGGGCAGCATACGTAACAACCACACTGCAAGAGCAACCACTTCTTCAATTTGGGTAACAGTCAGTTTTAAGCATGCATTCATGCATGAATGAATACAAAATAAACTCAGACAAGTAAATGCATCTTTATTGTTAAAACATTATCAATCATCTTTAAAATAGTTACACATACTCTCTAAGTAAAAGTAGCTGTACAACAGATACTTTGTAAAACCCTGTCTATGAAGCTCCAGGCTTCCTAAGTGCTGTAGAACCATTAGTAGTGATAAAGTCAGCATAAAATGATCAAAACACATGTTGCTTTTATAATGTGATGTGAAAACAATAAAATGAACCACAGGACTGATTGTGTCCATCAGGAATTGATGTGATGAGTGTTTCATATTTGAATGCACTCACTTTTGAAAAAGCTTTTTGGAAAGTAATTTCAGAAGTGGAGCGATGATTTTTTTGATGAGAGATTTGTTGGACTAATGTGCACTAATGAATCGTTCACATTAAGAGCACTAATATGAATTATGGAAGTAAACAGATTTGATTCCATGCTGACTTTAAACATTCAAACCACCCACAATCTCACAATAAAAATAATTCAGAACCAATCACAGCAGTTTAGTAGTGAACCTAAAACAGAGAGCATTATTTTCAGTCAGGTGCACTATATACACTGCAGGTCAAAAGTGTGGAATAATTAAGATTTCTAAAAACATTTTTTCAATTAATGCTGTCTTTGAACTTTCTATTCATCAAAGAATCCTAAAAAATAAAATGTATCATGGTTTCCACACAAATGTGACTGGGACAAAAAAGTCGCTGGGGTATATTTGTAGCAATAGCCAAAAATACATTGTATGGGTCAAAATTATAGATTTTTCTTTTATGCCAAAAATCATTAGGATATTAAGTAAAGATCATGTTCCATGAAGATATTTTGTAAATTTCCTACTGTAAATATATTAAAACTTAATTTTTGATTAGTAATATGCATCGCTAAGAACTTCATTTGGACAACTTTAAAGACAATTTTCTCAATATTTTGATTTTTTTTGCACCCTCAGATTCCAGATTTTCAAATAGTTGTATCTCGGCCAAATATTGTCCTATCCTAACAAACCATACATCAATGGAAAGCTTTCAGATGATGTATAAATCTCAATTTCAAAAAATTGACCCTTATGACTGGTTTTGTGGTCCAGGGTCACAAATATGAAGCAGTACAACTGTTTTTATCATTGATAATAATCAGAAATGTTTTTTGAGCATCAAATCAGCATATTAGAATGATTTCTGAAGGATCATGTGACACTGAAGCCTGGAGTAATGATGCTGAAAATTTGACAGGAATAAATTACATTTTAAAATATATTTAAATAGAAAACAATTATTTTTAAATTGTAAAAATATTTCACATTTTTTACTGTATTTTAGATCAAACAAATGCAGCCTTGGTGAGAAGAAGAGACTTTTTTCAAAAAACATTAACACATCTTTATTATTCCAGTCTTTTGACCAATAGCGCACTTGTACAAAACTCAGTCTCTTTGCAGCTTGTTTCATTCTCCATGCATTTGTTTTCCTATCACAGTGCTCCATCATTGGTGTATGAAGGATTTCCGAGGCCCTCGGCGTCTCCCATTCTGCCTTTTCGACACATCCGTCGTCTCCACAGTATAACAACGAGCGCTGAAAGCAGCAGCAGGAAGCCGACGCTCCCCGCGATGATCCCTGCGCTCAGAGCTGCCTGGTCAGGTTGCGGCGGCTCATATCGTGCACACGACTTCTCGCTGACTCCCACTTTATTCCCAGCTGCCACACACACCGTCTCCCCGACTTTCAGCCCGGGTACAGCACCATTTCTTAAATATTCTCTGAAAACCAGCTGCTTGTTTCCATCTTTCAGTGTGACTTCATAATAGGTGACAGTGGAGCGAGGAGCACACCAATGCACAGACACTTCGCCGGATCCGTCCAGCTTCACCTCCCGGAGCTCAGGAGCCTCGGGTCTCTTCTCTGGCCCTGTCAACCCAGGACAGAGGCAGCCCGTCTGGGCTGAAATCTTTTCGCAAGGGGTCATTTGAACTGCACAGGGGTCATAATCACAAGGTCGACGGATCACACGAGAGGTCGTGACCCCTGGCGACTTGGGCGACAGCGTTGTCTTTGAACTTTCTTCATCGTAGTCGTCCTCGACTTCGATAATGCGAACACGTGTGAGAGGAGGCTGATGCAGTGACGGACTGACAGATGTGGTGCCGCCGGACTCCATCACACACAGGAGGAGCAGGGACATGAAGGGTGACACCCGCAACATCTTGATCCTGAAACAAATAAAGTTGCAGTTAAAGTTCATCTTAGCAGCTCCACTCATTCATAACATAATTAAACAAGACATAAGAACAAATTAAAGAACATAAGATAAAAATGGACCCTGTCAAGTGCTTAATACAAGCTCCTGCTCTTCTGAACGATCCATTGTTGTATGTTATTGCAACTTGGTGAGAAGAAGAGACTTTTTTCAAAAAACATTAACACATCTTTATTATTCCAGTCTTTTGACCAATAGCGCACTTGTACAAAACTCAGTCTCTTTGCAGCTTGTTTCATTCTCCATGCATTTGTTTTCCTATCACAGTGCTCCATCATTGGTGTATGAAGGATTTCCGAGGCCCTCGGCGTCTCCCATCCTGCCTTTTCGACACATCCGTCGTCTCCACAGTATAACAACGAGCGCTGAAAGCAGCAGCAGGAAGCCGACGCTCCCCGCGATGATCCCTGCGCTCAGAGCTGCCTGGTCAGGTTGCGGCGGCTCATATCGTGCACACGACTTCTCGCTGACTCCCACTTTATTCCCAGCTGCCACACACACCGTCTCCCCGACTTTCAGCCCGGGTACAGCACCATTTCTTAAATATTCTCTGAAAACCAGCTGCTTGTTTCCATCTTTCAGTGTGACTTCATAATAGGTGACAGTGGAGCGAGGAGCACACCAATGCACAGACACTTCGCCGGATCCGTCCAGCTTCACCTCCCGGAGCTCAGGAGCCTCGGGTCTCTTCTCTGGCCCTGTCAACCCAGGACAGAGGCAGCCCGTCTGGGCTGAAATCTTTTCGCAAGGGGTCATTTGAACTGCACAGGGGTCATAATCACAAGGTCGACGGATCACACGAGAGGTCGTGACCCCTGGCGACTTGGGCGACAGCGTTGTCTTTGAACTTTCTTCATCGTAGTCGTCCTCGACTTCGATAATGCGAACACGTGTGAGAGGAGGCTGATGCAGTGACGGACTGACAGATGTGGTGCCGCCGGACTCCATCACACACAGGAGGAGCAGGGACATGAAGGGTGACACCCGCAACATCTTGATCCTGAAACAAATAAAGTTGCAGTTAAAGTTCATCTTAGCAGCTCCACTCATTCATAACATAATTAAACAAGACATAAGAACAAATTAAAGAACATAAGATAAAAATGGACCCTGTCAAGTGCTTAATACAAGCTCCTGCTCTTCTGAACGATCCATTGTTGTATTGTATTGCAATAAACAAAAATAATTTTAAAAAATGTAATGTCTTTTCAGCTCCCTACCAAATGTCATATTCTTTTATCACAAAGAAAAAAAAAATTGAATTGAACTTGAATATTTGAATTGAACTTGAATAAAGTGTATTTTTCTTGCTTTTCCTAAACACTTTTTTTTCTTGTTTTAAACATAAATTAAAAAAAATAGTGGTTATGTATATACAGTGGGTACGGGAAGTATTCAGACCCCCTTAAATTT
>NW_015664016.1:2287647-2300465 GCF_001515625.1 Sinocyclocheilus rhinocerous | reverse complement strand
TAAAGTTGAAAAAGTGAAAAAGCATAATAGGACCCCTTTAATAGAATTGGACCTTAAAATAAAGTGATCAAAAATTGAACTAAAATTAATATTTCACATCCACATATTTATTTATTTGGTGAGAAGCTGCTCCACGTTACTACGCAATTTAACAATATTTTGACAAAAAATGCAGATAAAATGCTTTGCAATGTCATAATTCATAAATAAAACATTACAACTTTATGAGCACATTTTACTGAAACATCGCACTGTTCATGGAAATTAGTACTTTGGTAAAGCTTGTAAGCAAAAGTAACTGAGGGGTGGAGCTTAAGATCAATCATCAATTAATCAATTACATTTGTTTTAATGTTTGAAAAGTGGGCTTAAGGTCGGTCACATTTTTGACAACAAATATTATATTAGTAAACTAAAATTACATACTATTTCAGAGTCCAAGTAAAAAAGATGACAAAATAGCTTAAAAGTAGTTAAAATAGTTAAAAACACAATTTGTCAAGAAAAAAAGCCCTGACAATGACGAACAAGGAAAATGAACAGTTCACCCTTACGATGTTATGCAACCTTTGACATTTTTTAGCATTTGTTAGTAAAACGCAATTGTTTTGTATACACTCTAATACATCCAGACGGCTACAACAAAATAAATAAATAAATAAAATCACGTGAAAGTAATTCCTTGTCATGTTCGCATACGTGTTTCAGCATAACAACGACATTCTGTAACAACACAGTCAAAATGTATCTATTCTACAAGAGAAGCGGCGCCAGACAAATGTGTAAATAAAGACAACAATGTCATGCTGCTGTGAGCTCCTTCCAGGGAAATGAAATGTTGTCAGGGTTCAATGATAAGCTACAGGCCTGATCCCTGGAGAAGTGTTGCATTGAAGATATTAAAGAAGATGTTTTTTTCTCCCTCTTGCCTCGCGGCCAACAACATCTCTGCCAACACTTTTAGTGCAAATTGCAGTGTAAGGCTGGCGCGAGGTAATTCGCACTTACAGATAAAAAAAAATAATTTAGCTAAACCTTAAGTGGTGCAGGAAACCAAGGTAGAGTGTTTATGTACCTTCATTTTCGCAGAATGCATCTGTAAGACTATACTGTGTCACGTCTTGAGACGTATTGTGTATGTGTCTTGCTTTGCTGTTTCTCTCTCTCTTTCTTTCTCTTTTGTCACATCCTTTCTTTCACAGGATTGGATCCTACCAAAGTTGCTGTTTCTCTCTCTCTCTGTTTCTCTCTCTCTTTCTTTCTCTTTTGTCACATCCTTTCTTTCACAGGATTGGATCCTACCAAAGTGATGTCCAGATCTGATTGGTGCTAATGGGACCAAGGAGCAGCAATACTTGTGATTTCCTGTTGTTCCATTGCACATGTACTATTGTGTGTTTGCTATAGTGTGTTGTTGCTGTTAGCTTGCCTGCCTTTGAGCGAGTGGCAGCTACCATGAGATGGCCCAAAGACAGGTGAGCATTGTTACTGCAGTGCAGGTTGGTAGGTAAGGCCCAGGAAATGTGTTCCGCTTTACCAATTGAACCGAGGTTGGATTATGAAGTTGTGAAGACTGCCGTGTTAAGGGCTTATGAATTGGTACCTGAGACTTACAGGCAGCAATTTAGAGCCCACGGGAAATCAGCTAATCAAACCTTTGTGGAGTTTGCTCAATCCAGATGTGTTGGTGTTGCATCTGTTCACCTGTCGTAGATTCTTCCTCTTTCTCAACTCGGTCTTCTCTCTACAGGCCTTTTATGTTGTCTGGGTCAGTGGCACTCACTAAAAAATCAAAACCTAGACAGATTACCATATTGAGGGACACGGGAGCAGGCCAGTCTCTCATAGTGGATAGTGTCTTACCATTTTCAACTAAGACATTTGCATGGACTAAAGTGCCTGTTCATGGTGTGGGGCTAGGGTGTTTTGAAGTTCCAGTGCATAATGTCTTCTTGTTGTTTTGGCCTTTGCTCACCCCTGAAGTTGTGCTTTCACTCGTGGTTCTGTAAATAAATGTATAAAGGATCTTTGATTGTTAACGTCAGTTTATGTTGCGGCCTTACCCTAGACAGGGTCGTAACAACTGTCAAAGGATAATTGGATCACTTCCATGTATGACTCTTATGAACACTATGAATCATTTTAAAGCAGTGACATCATGCATCTTATTGTATATAGATTGCATATGGTGACTCTCATGCAATTATGTCATTACTGACAGCAGGAAATTGCTGACGAAATGGCATCCACCTGCATCAAATGCCCCTCTAGATGCCTTCAGCTTACTTTCAACAGTGCTCATTTCATAGAAAGCATTCAAATCTTGAAAGGGGCGTAGAAAAGCAGCCTTGTTGCATAAAACTGATGCTGATTTTCAGTAGCTGGCATGTGAGCAGCAGGTGTTTTTGTAGTCTTGCGAAACAATATTTAAAAGTATTATTTAAATTTGGGATAAATGTTATCTGTTAAAGGATTGTTATGGATTTTCATGCATTTAAACCCCCCAAAAATCCATGAAATGCCGTTATTGTGTCTTTAAGTAAGACACCTCCTCTCAGGTCGCTCCAGGTGGACTGCACAAAACTAAAAGCAAGTTGAGTGACTAAACTGCAAAGGAGTACTAGTGAGTTCTCTGCTGTTAACTCTCTGCAAGTGGGTGCCATTTGTTATGCAGCACAAACATTTTGTACAGTTCATACTGAGACCAGTGGGGGATAAAACACTTTTAAGAAGTCCTTTTTTTGGCAGTAAACAAACCAGCCCTGAATTAAATCAACTTAACATGAACTCCAAAAAGTGAAGTACAATAATGCACTTATTTCCCTGCAGACTGGCTGCATTAGTAAGCACTTACTGCCACATTTTTACTGTGATAAGAACAGGTGTTGCACCCACATACTTTGTTTATATCACTTTGCAAGGTCAAAGAGTACACACAAGAAAAAAGGAAATGGAAGAAAAACGTCAACAGCTCAGAATCAGTTGCTAAATGTCTGCGGGTGAATTGTATTCATTTTACCACCTTTGAGTTCTGTATTCTGCAAAGCAATGTCATGTAGTAATTATGCACTCTTTTGTAATGTGACTTAACTTAATAAATTAGACAAATGGTAACAAACACCAATACGACCCCATAAACACACTACTTAAAGGTGAAGTATGTCATTTCTGTATCTCATGTCCATTATGTTCATATAATAATAATAATTATTATTATTATTATTATTATTATTATGTTTTATATATATATATATATATATATATATATACATACTAGGGGCCGTTGAAAGCTTGAATCTGTTTGGCTGACGAACGTTCTGGCATGCAATTATTTTCAAGAAAATGCACGGCGAACGTAGTTCCAGGCAGGTCTTTACCGCATTACATGTCCATATCACTTCGCCAAATTATTTGAGTTATTTCAAAGGCCCTTACAGCCTAAAACAGCAAAAGAACCAAAACCCACAACTACACTGGCCAAACAAATAAATATAGTAAACAATAGGATAAAAACGACAAATCATTCCACAAAATTACATTTTATTATGTACGGAAAGAATATCTCCCGATCTCTCTCCCTCACAGACGCACATACAGTTTGCACACACATTAAAATACACGCTAATGTTGTACTGATTTTATCAGTAACATAGTTTAACAACTTAAAAACTACATGACTTCTTACAAGCGAGGTAACAACAAAGGAGCTGTTTGCGAAGAAAATTAACTTAAAGTTTCACTATTACTAGAGACATTGCTGCCGAACACTTTTGAGAGACGCACAGAGAGGTAATCTCTCAATCTCTCTCTCTCTCTCTCTCTCTCTCTCTCTCGCTCGCTCTCTCTCTCGTAACTTAGTTATTAGCTGCATTTGTCTGATATCAACGGCTCAAGCCTCCATTATAGGTCTAAAATGACGTTTTGGAATTTGCAACGGAGGCGTTGGATGAGATGCAGAAGAAATTAATCCTACTTGCAACAATAGCGTTTATATATATATATAGGTAAATTACAAACAACAAGCGCTACTCTACACTGCTCGCATTTGAATCATCAGTGGCAAATCCTTAAAGTGAAAATGTACTTACAGTCTGTGATTCAGAACGCAGATATCGTCCTCTTTTGGAAGACCAAACAAAGTAGTTTCGCTTTCACAACGAAGCACACAGCGTCTTCTTCACGACATGGCGACAGCAACAATACTACAGCGAGAATAAAAGGTACGCCTTCTTTCTTTTCGTGAACATTTGGCCGACGTTATGCAAATCTTCCCACATCGTGACGTAGACATGTTGGGGCGTGTTAGAACGAGCCGTTTTAGGTAGGTGTGGTTGACTCTTAACTTTTATAAAGAATATCTCTTTGGATTTGAGACTTTAGTCTTTGCAACTTTACAGATCTTCTTTATGCACCAAGAGCTTGTAACCCTCCAAAGAGAAAGGAAAAATTTAAATCGCATCATATGACCCCTTTAAAGGTAACAAAATACACTTTTGTCAAAAGAAAAAAAAATCCTGACAATAATGAAAAAAATTAAATAACAGTTCACCTCTCTCAAAGTTAATTTTGAAAAATTATGCAATATAAAATGTATCAATATTGGTCAATATTGGACATGCACAGTACATTGGTTGAGTTCCCCTATTTTTCTATTTAGATCATCGTTTAAAGTTTAAATAAATCTTTAATTAAAAAAACACAAATTGATTAACATTATTAAATGTAATATTTAACAAATGTTAAAATAAATATATATATATATTTATACTATATCTATATTTTTCATACTTTACATTATACTTCTGTGTTTCCATAAACTCACTTGCTGTATTAAAAATGAATGCTTTTCATTTTTAATGTTGTATTTTAATTCATATTTAAGAATATATTTCATCACAATATTTAATAAATAATATTTAATTTATTTCATCATAATGATATATATTTTAATATTAGCCATTAATCAGCTATAAAAATAATTACCAGAATTTAAAATATCGGTGCATCCCTATTTAAGCCAGAAACATCAAGAGCACTCAACCACCACAAAGCAACACACCTTTCAACCTACAAATGGCTTAGTTGTCTCTACATATTAAATGAGAGAAAGTGCTTAAAAAAATCAAACTTCACCTTAACATACAAACAGCACTTAGAAAAAGACAGAAAACAAGTGACCTCTAACAAACCCCCAAGGCTAGTGCTTGCTATTCACTGTCTGGGGTCTGACTAGTCTGCCCTCATTTTACACTCGCTCTGCCCAGCAGCACATTGCAACTGACCTTAACTACAAAATCAGAAGAACTACTCATCTTTAACTCCCCATAGAGGCAGCGTGGAGCCCGGCCAGGGCTGCAGTGACACCATCACACCTGTTTCTTCAGCGGGTAGCTGGCAGTTCAGTGACTCATAGTCAGATCGCCAACAGTTACGACGGAAAAAGATACTAATCTATGCAAAAAACGCAGATACAGAGCCACAAGAGCATCTCTGTGAAGGTAAAGAGTGAATTATGTGATCTTTTATAGTAGAGATGGGTGGATATAGTAGGCTAGCTTTGTCAGGCTTTTAGGATCCGTTGCAGCCATTTTACACTATTCTGAAAAGATTTCACACATCGTAAGAAGTTTGTGTGTACATGAGAGCTTGAGTTACAATTTTCACGCCACAATGCAAGAACTAGTAGATATCCACAAGTCTGGTTTATAGTAATATCTACATTGCAACGTGTCAGTTGAAGTGAAAATGCTTTGAAAAGCTTTCTTCTTTTTAACTGTCAGATTTGGCCACCTGTACACCTCAGATGTCTCAAACTAAACCTCTTTCATGGAGTGAAGAGAGCATTTATTGCAGTTCCAGTCTGAAAGGTAGGGATAAATTGTCAATATGATGTCTGAGGTATTTTCCTGTCGAAAGGGTTTAATGGGAGAGCTTGTGGGGAGGCTGATGGCTGGCTTGTGTATCTGACTCACAGCCATTTACACAATGATCAGGCCACGTGTGTTCGCAAAAAAGCCGGACCGCCACACGCATTACTAAATGATTCCTCGGATAGTGCATTTTCCCTCAATGTAACTCAAGCTTTAATTTCAAACGGATGCAGCACAAATTACAGCGCGACAGTGCCATTCTCGAATCTACGCCATTCAGCTTTCTTTGAATACAAGAGAACTGAACAAACAGCTGGAGTTTAGGACTCTGCCATTAATGGTAGAATGTGGTACGTACACACGATGAAAAATACCATTATTATCATACACAAAGAAAATTGGCAGGACAGCATCTTCAAGCATTTTCAGTAAAGGCTTGCGAATTCATGTCTTGTGACACATCGTACACTTAATTGCTTAGAAGCCTTTAAAACTGACTTGCTAATTTGACTAGATTGGAAAAGACTGAACAAAATGTCATTTGACAACAGGAAAACTAAGAAAGAAAATGATGAGGTAAAAACTCTCAGACTTCATTTTCAGTATTTCATGTTGGCAGCCATACATTGATAAAGTAAGAATTAATAAAGCTATCAAAAAATAGCCCTAAATATTCAAAATAGTCTCACTGAGACATATGATTCATCCAGTACTGACTCACAAATAATTCATAATTCAATTCAGCACACAGTGCATAGTCTATTATTATTTCTTACTTTAATTTAATAATGAATTATCAGTCCCAGAGAGACTATTTTGACTATCTATTTATCTATTTATTTAACAAGGTATTATGGCTGTAATTGTGAACATTTACAATACATTTTCTTAAAATTATTTTTTACAGCCATTCAACAGTTGATTCAAGTTGGGCTAATGAATCAACAAATGCCATATATATATTGAATTAATTCGCTGACTCACACAATTGTGATACATATGTAAACACATTTATGCAGCATCTGTGCATTAAATAGTCTTTATAAATGATGCATATACGCTGTTTTAGATGCTAATTTTTCCATGTGGACAAAAAGGCACCCATATCCACTGATTACCGACCTCTGGAATATATGCAAATGAAGCAAGACAATGCTAATGCTTTTTCAGAGGTAACCCAAAACTCTCAAAAGTTCTTGTGTTTGAGAGACACTGACTGTGATAAAGATCATGACAGATAAAATCAGTGAGGCAAAATGTCATCTTTTTAGTTTTAGATGCTTGAGTTGCCGCAGGGGTTACAGAATCAGATAAAGACGCATCCTCTTATTAAAGATTCATCAGCCTGTCACCGAATGAAACTTGCGGCAATGGTTCATTGTGTGGAAGAGTGAAACAAATATTGTTATCTCCACCCAGCACAGACAAAGGTGCCAGTTTTAAACTCCCTCAAGGAAACAAGCATTCCCTCCAGATTATGCTGCTGTTTCCCACTTCTCCTTGTTATTGGGAAAGAGAGGCAGGATGGCTCAGTGAGCAGCCAGTCCATAATTTACTGTTAGTCTGGCCTTTGTACCTTTCCTGTATAGCAGGATTGTGTAAAACAAGCTTTCATTGAAATTACAAAATTACTTTTTTTCTACAGTACTTATAAAATGCATCAAATTATCAAACTGTCTGTCTTGGCTGAGTGTCATAAATGCTTCATGCTCAGGAACATTAGACCAGCATGAGGAAAAACAGAATAAAGAGCAACAGTGACCCCTGGAGTTTAAAAGGATACAGGTGGGAATTCATCTCTGTGCAATCACTGACACAAAGCAGGTGTGGTTTTTCATTATAACAAATAGTGTTATTTCAGGGGTCAAGCTCTGGCTGGTTAGCAGCAGTAGTTAACCCCTGCTGGTAGATTCCATAAAATACATTGGTATGTGGCCAAAGTAGCCAGGTTTTCTAAATGAATTGCAAATATTTTATTACAGTATAGCTGATGTTTTACCAATTTTTGAAGGGTTCTCAATAGCATTAAATGTACTTACGGGGCTGTGTACTCTAAAACCTTTGCGTACCTTTGCGTAAGACCTCTTGGTTTTCTCCTTAAAAGACTAGTTCTTGTTGATCCAGTAACTTCTGGACCTTTATGTAACGCATTTTTTTTCTCCTAAATGCAAAATAGCACAGTTCTAAAGGCTAAAACATTATTTTATACTAAAATACTCAGATACTCAGCAATACACTCTATAAAGGTTCCAAAAATGAGCTTTCATAGCAATGCCACAAAAGAACCATGTTGGATTCCCCAAAGAACCTTTCTGTAAACAATTATTAAAAGAACCATTTTAGTTTGAAGTCAATGTTAGTCAATATTTTACCAGTTACATTTTTCAAGGGCTCCTAAAAGCTTGAAACGTACTTACAGGGCTGTTTAAGAACCTCTGTGGTGTAAGACCTCTTGGTTTTATTTTTGAAAGACCAGTTCTTGTTTATGCAATCAAAAACATTGCAAAAACAGGACAGTTACAAATGGCTAAAACATTATTTTAGACTAAAGTACTCACAGATACTCACCAATACACTCTTAAAAATAAAGGTTCCAAAATAGTTTTTTACAGTGATGCCATAGAAGAACCATTTTGGGCTCCCCAAAGAAGCTTTCTGTGGACAGTTATTAAAAGATTTTTTTTTTCTTATAGCATAAAGTCAGTATTAGTCAATATTTTACCAGTAACATTTATCAAGGGCTCTTAAAAGGATGACATGTACAGGGCTGAGTGCACCATTGCTATCAATGGAAATCCTAAATGATAGCTTTCTTCAGGTAAATTAAACCTTTTAGTTTCTTCTTGATCCCATCATTTCTGGACCTAAACGCAAAAATAGGACAGTTACGAAAGATCATTAGACAAAAATACTCAGAGACGGGGGCACCTTTTTTTCATTATAAAAACTTTTTGTGGAATGTAAAGTTTCCATGGATGTTAAAGGTTCTTCATGAAATCATATATGCCAAAAAAAGAACCTTCATTTTTAGGAGTGAACAGAGATATATTTACAGACTATAGCTTGTTCTCTACTCAAGACCTGTATCATCACGTCTCAAAAGATGTTTTGTCTACAGAGCCACAGAGGCATTGTACATGAGAGACTGCTAGTATGCAATCTAGGTCATTACTGAAATTGTGCTGACCTCAAAAGCTTGCTAAAGACCTGTGTGGAATTAGTATAATGCCAAATGCTACAAAACAATCTAAACAATTGCTAAATGTATGACATGAAATCTTACTGGTAGCATTTAGCATTTGTAAGGCTGCAATTCACAGACTGCCCCTCTGACTCTCTACCTTACCATCGGGGAGCTGCAAATTTATTCGTAGGTGTCTATAGCCATATTTAGACGATAATTGTTTTACATGGAGATGTAATTTTGGCATTTATATGAGCTATAAGGCCATTTTATTGCTGTCCGAATCTGAATCTGTTTTTTCTTGCATTACCCAGGTGAATGTTCTCAGCTGAATTGTTTTTTGACAAACACCAGGGTTGTATGGTTAATTCAGTTTATTATCATCTCGGAGTTGACGAGGCGGAATTGGCACAAAAGTGACTGTGAAAATCGTGCTACAGTAAGTGGGGATATTTGATATGTTTGCAGATAATGAGAATTTGTGTGCCTGGCCTGGGGCGTAAATTTCGTCTAACAGTTGGGGGGGACAATAAACATAAAATTTCTCAAGAGCAATTTTTGAAGGGGACACAAATAATACAGCTAAAATTGTACTTGAAAGGATATGTATACACAGAGGAAAGCCTTACTACTATTAGTGCAGCAGGGAGACCATGCCAAATTAGACAACTTCAAGCTGTTGTGGTCGCACCGCGACAGCGCTCGTGTGTGTCCGTTGTATTCGTCACAGTGTTACCAAGCCCGCGGTTTCCCCGTGGAATTGGGCTACTTTAACACTGTTGCTGTGGGTTGTTTTTCATTTCCGCGGGTTGAAGCGACCCCAATAACGTGTATTTTAGCCTCCGGAACGCGATTTTTACCAGGGGAGTCTCTCGAAACGTAGTTAGTTTGGGCTAGTTTTGAGTAGCAATTGGGCGGGTTTTGTTGTGAAAACCTGGCAACCCTTTCTGTCAAGTAGGTAACGTTATTATTACTAACAATAGCGGACTCATCGAAAAATACATTGGCATCATCTGTATTAAAGTGAAAATAATCACTTCATGCGATGTTTAAGTGAATAAAATAGCTTTTATTTTTTATATATTCAGTTTTCATTGTAGTCTTTTTCTTATTTTTTTGTAATTTTTATTGTTTTGTTCCATTTAACTTTATTTTTTTTCTTCTAATTTTCTCCTATTTTTTCCTTCTATATTTTTCTTTTAATTCAAGTTACTTTTCTTACATTTCTTTTTTATTATTATTATTAGAAACATTCTGCATCAACATTCCTAAGTTTTCCATACATTAACATTCTAAAAAGTTTTCCATCTAATATTTATATTTTATTTGTTATACTTAATTTTAAGGTGTCCTTGTTACAGTGTAATTATACATATAAGTACTTAGTAATATCAATTAACTACATGCACTTACTAGAGGGTTAGGGTTAGGATGAGGGTTTGGTTTACATGTTAGTTGCATGTAATTGTGCATAATTTATTGTTATTATAATAGTAAATACAGCACTGTAAAATAGTGTTACCATTTTATTTTATATTATTTTATTTCAGCTTTATTTCAATTATCGAAACTTTTTTTTTTACATAAACTTGCAGGAAAAAAAACATCTTAAACCACCATAAATGAGTTTGCTGGTGTAACTTAAACCAGCTAAGACCAGCAAACCATCTTAGGCAGGTTTCTTTTTAGCAGGGTGAAAATCGGAAAACATGAATGGCAACAATTTAACCCTTT
This sequence comes from Sinocyclocheilus rhinocerous, assembly GCF_001515625.1. NCBI lineage: Eukaryota > Metazoa > Chordata > Actinopteri > Cypriniformes > Cyprinidae > Sinocyclocheilus > Sinocyclocheilus rhinocerous. The sequence goes on along the minus strand of NW_015664016.1, from coordinate 2,289,677 downwards.
GATGTAACATATTGTTAATTAAAGTAATATTAGCAACCAAATGTGTATTACAGAGGTGCTGTCTTTTAATTATGCTGTTTAAGCTGCCTGATTTTCAATATCATGCTCTCTCTGGACCGTAATGAAGGCAGGATGTACTTGGCCTACAGTATATGAATATGAATGAAAAATTACTATGCAATTCCATCGTTCTTGTGAATTAATTGCCCCACGAATGCAGTTTTATCACAGATGAGGCATGCAAATGTTCTTTTATAGACATCACCCTGACAAACAATTAGCATTTAGTTCAGTCTGGGGGAAAAAAGGTCGGGTGACATAGATTTATATTGGCTATGTCAGTATAAACCACAAAACAGAGCAAACTGGCAGTTACAGAAAGAGTGAGGGCAATACGTATGACCTTTACATCCTGACAAATCATACTGATGTACAAATTTAGTGCTCCTATTTGAATATATTGCCTGATAATATGAACTGAATAAGGTACAATGCAAAGTTGCAAACAACACACAAGAGCATAAAAGCCTATTTTACATTAAAGTCTGTACACTACAAATGAAAAGTTTTTTTAATAGTTTTTTAATATTTTGTTATTTACGTTATTTTGTTATTTAATATTTGTATTTATGTAATCTCATGCTCAGTATGGCTGCATTTATTTGATCAAAAATACAGTAAAAACAATAATGTTGTGAAAAATACTAACAATTTAAAAGAACTATTTTTCTATTTGAATATATTTTCAAATGTAATTTTTTCCTGTGATGCAAAGCTGAATTTTCAGCTTCATTACTCCAGTCTTCAGTGTCATATGATCCTTCAAAAATAATTTTAATATGCTGAATTGCTGCGTAAGAAACATTTCTTGTTATTATCAGTGTTGTGCTGCTTAATATTTTTCGTGGAAATTTCTTTTCAGGATTCTTCAATGAATAGAAAGTTTAAAAGGCCTTTTGTAACATTAATGTCTTTATTGTCACTTTCGATCACATTAATAATGAATAAAAGGATTAATTTCTTATTTTATCTTACTTACCTGAAGAAACTAACTATACATTTAAACTCTTAAAATGCCGCCAAGACAGAAAAAGTGGTACTAAAATGTGCAAACACCAAGTAAACTAGTTAAAATTCAGTCTAGAAACCTGTATACTTTCCCATAACAAATGTTGAAGATTAGCCAAACTGCGTTACCACCATTCCAAGCCATATTCGTCGATGATGGAGTCATTTCAGATCTGAAACTGATTATTATAGCCTGCCCAGATGGATATTGCCTTTGACTGTTTTAAAGCCAGGAAAGGTTACACACAATTCCCCGAGCCGGTCCCTCTATTCCCCTCTCTCCGGCACCCTTTGCTCCAGAGCTAGCGAGAACCAGCAGAGGGGACCTTGACACATCTTTTCTAATATCCATCCCCCTGAGAGCTGTCCCCATTCGGAGTTCAGTCACACTGGGAATGAGAGATCATAGGCCTTATTGAAATCGTTACTGCTCTCTCCTCCGCAATATTTTTACTCGGCAGCCTTGACTGAGAGATTCTTATTGCCCTGCCCCTGGATGAGGGTGAAAAATAGCAATGATAGAAAAAAACAATAACCCAAAATGAAAAAAAGGTGTGCTATTCTTATATGGCTGCCAACACATGCCTTTCATTCTCGTTGCTTCCAAAGGCTAAAAACAAGGACCTACATAAAACTAGGAGGAATCTAAATTTGACTTTATTTTTCTCCAAGACTCAACGTAAAGTTTTACAAAGCACAACAGAGGCTGCCATCCATATCTTCCGTTGTGCACCATAAAGCTTTAAAGGGGTCATATGATGTTGCTAAAAAGAACATTATTTTGTGTATTTGGTGTAATGAAATGTGTTTATGCGGTTTAAGGTTCAAAAAACACATTATTTTCCACATACTGTACATTATTGTTTCTCCTCTATGCCCCGCCTTTCTGAAACGCGTCGATTTTTACAAAACTCATCGGTCTGAAAAACGAGGTGTGCTCTGATTGGCCAGCTACCCAGTGC
>NW_015664016.1:2264927-2286921 GCF_001515625.1 Sinocyclocheilus rhinocerous | reverse complement strand
CCAAACAAAGTAGTTTCGCTTTCACAACGAAACACACAGCGCCTTCACGACATGGTGGCAGCAACAATACTACAGCGAGAATCAAAGTTACGCCTTCTTTCTTTGTGTGAACATTTGGGCGGCGTTATGCAAATCTTCCCACATCGTGACGTAGACATGTGGGGGAGTGTTAGAACGAGCCGTTTTAGGTAGGCGTGGTTGACTCTTAACTTTTATAAAGAATATCTCTTTGGATTTGAGACTTTAGTCTTTGCAACTTTACAGATCTTCTTTATGCACCAAGAGCTTGTAACTTCAAAGAGAAAGGAAAAATTTAAATCGCATCATATGACCCCTTTAAGAGAACGGGACGAGACAAAGGAGAACATCACAGGAGCCCAATCTGGTGGTGGATGTGTGAACGGTTGCCACAGGGTATGGCATGTTCCTCCTCTCCCTCATTACAGCCACATCAGAGGACGGAAACCTGAATGGATCTCCCACTGTTAGCTTAATTACCCTTCCTAATGAATGTATCCTCGTTTCAAAAGACATCTGTGGGAGTGACATTCTCCAGTCACTGCTATTCTTGCAGTAAGACAATGAAATGAACTTTCTGTGTCAAGTCTGAACTAACCAGATAAGGGTCACTACTTTGTAGTTAGATGTTCCTACATTGGTGGAGTGAGTGACACACTGAGAAAAATCTCTAAATGTGCGTTGCAAGTTGGGGAATCTTTAAAAACTCAAACAAGAAACATAAGGAAAGTTCTGCGCATTGTGGACGCACCCAGAAGAAAATGAAATTGCTCAGGAGTTGAGTTTTCATTGCTCAGGAGGCTCAGATTCATCAAGGTGTCAAGGTGTACTCAGATGTTTCTTCTTAAATCCCTTTGGAGAAATAGAAGACACAAATGAGAGAATTGTTGACATACAGCAAGTTATAAAAATGAATATAGATAGAAATGCTTAAATTATTTTGTATTGGAACAATCTGAGAAGAATTATTTCCTGTTGAACTCATATTGAAAGCAACATTTCAAAACATTGTTGAGATCTCTTCTGACACTCTAGAGGAGACACATTTGAGAGTTTACTGTGATATTTTTCTCTAAATAATCTAATTAAACCTCATTTCAGTCTAGGAGACACATTTGGGGTGTTAAAGATATCTAATTTGTGATTTCCTTTCCTACAAGCCTCTTGTAGAAAAGGAAACAAACATTGTCATTCTGTTCTGAAATGCTCAGGTTTTGTTCAATTGTACTATTATTTGTCAGACAGAACAACATATACTGTCTTATTACGGCAATTTTGTGACCTTGTGCTCTTGAAAACACGCCTGCACCTCTCTGTCCTACATGGGTATCCAGCATTAGACAAATCAATGAATTGCCATTGGCTGCCATGGTTCTTACTCTCAAATCAAGAGCTCCTTCAGCACCTTTAACCTAAAAAAGATTCCTTCCTGAAACAACAAGCAGACACCCACACAGGAAAAAAACACCATATATGAACAGACACATAAAACTATTATGGATCCGACCTCTGTAACCTCAGATAGTCAAGTGAGTTTACACATACAGAATGTGAGCAGATGGAAAATTCAAAGAGAAAAGACAATCAGTAGTCTTAGATGGCACAGTTCATGATCTATATGATCTTCACAAAAGATCAAGTTTAAAAAAAGATATAGATTCTAGCATCATTTACTCACACTTATATTGTTTTCAGACTTTCGTCAGGTGAACACAAAATAAATTTCAAATAAAGTGCTGGTCTATCTTTTTCTTATAATTACAATGAAAGGTGCACCATCAAAATGACCAGAAATGCTGTCCATATGACTCTTGCATATTTTCCAAGTATTCTGAAGCCATCTGATAGTGTGTGAGAAATAGATACAACCTGATCACTGAATCATTGAGTTCAACTTGATTTATGAGCAAATCACTCAAACGATTCATGACTCACTTTTTTGGAGACTAAATCAGCAAATTTAGTGCCTTAAGTTTTAACCACTACCTCACTCCTTAAAATAAAGGAAACACATTTGCAATTCTGAAACAATTCGAGAAGTTATCCACATCTCTTCAAGTCCTTTATACCTGACATGACCCATCCCCTGAGAGAAAGCAAGCTGGCAGGGGGAGACATTTGAAAAAGATTATATCGCAATGAGATATTTTGGAACTCTGAAAGCTGCTGTGGTAATTTGCCCATCACTCTGGACTTTATGCAAAACTTGACATTTAAAAAGATGAAATGAGGAAGATGCGTGTACGGGATAGAGACTGTGAGATGGCATTTGGACGCTAAATCTAAAGGCTGAAGAGACTCATGGACATGCAACAAGGCCTGAAATCTAAGACACAACTGAGTCTCACTACAAAGTTTTTTTTTTTTTGCTGTCAGTTTATTAGAGATCGAGTTGCACAGACACTGTTTGGAAGACTGGAGTAATGGCTGATGAAAATTCAGCTTTAATATCAAAGAAATACATTAAATTTAAATATATAAAAAGAGGTCATAGACTTTAGTCTTTGCAACTTTACAGATCTTCTTTATGCACCAAGAGCTTGTAACACTCCAAAGAGAAAGGAAAACTTGAAATCGCATCATATGACCCCTTTAAAGAAACATTTTCACACTGTTTACTGTATTTTTGACCAAGAAAATACAGTCTTGGTAAGTATAACAGACTTCTGTCAAAAACATTTACTGACCCCAAAATTTTGATGAAAAAGATGAAAAAATAAAATCATTTAGGCGAGCCTTTAAGAATGCTACAGCAATTGATTTGAATTCAAACAGAGTAGCAGGCAGACTAAAACACTGACAATTTTACTGATAAACTTAGAATGTAATGGGAAGATTCCATATAATCTGCAAGCGTGCAACATGACAAAACTAGAACAGTCTTGTTATAATCCAAAAATCTGTCTGCACTGCAAGTGCTAGGTGTAGACGGCTTCACTGATTATAACAAGACTGTTCTAGCTTTGACAAAACAAAAAGAGCTGAAACAGACATAAAGAGCTGTTGGTTTGCTGCTGTATTATAGTCATGAATATTAAAAACAGAAAAAATTGATCCATTAAAATATTAGCACAAGATTTCCTCTTGTAAACTAGACTAGTCAACTCTACACGTTAAAGGCATAGTTCACCCAAAAAATATTAAAGTTCTCTTATGTTGTTTTAAATCTGTATGACTTCTGTGGAACATAAAATATATATATTTTCAATAATGTATATGCAATTATACAATAAAAGTCAATGGCATCCAATGTTATTTGGACTCCATCATTTTTCAGAATATCTTCTTTTGTGTTCTTCAGAAGAATGAAAGTCATGTAGGTTTAAAACGGCACGGTGCTGAGTAAATAGAAACAGAATTTTCATTTTGAGGTGAAGTTGAGAAAGCAAGTATTTTAACATCGTTTTGCACACAGAGAACTACAAAGAAAATGCTGATCTATTCAACTGGCACCTACAACTTTCAGGCAGCACCTGAAAACCTCAGGCCAGTTGGACTTAAACATCAAGCGTTTTGATCTGCCACAAATGGCACATTTTCAAACGATCTAACCGTAGCCACAAAGCCAGCCTTGGCAGATCTGCAGATGTCTGGTGCCTGAATCAGGTGCCTGAGCAGCCTGAAACCGATGAGAATTATGGAGCTGACCCTTAAACAGAGACCTGATGTGAGCGTTTTCCCCCTCGGGTGGTGGAAAACTTTTGTTTGAACACGTGGATTCCCCTGCCATATCCCACATCTGCCATCACGAATGAGATTGGCTTTGTTACGAGTGCTCCGATAAACTCCTGGCAGCACTTTGTTTGTTTGCGAGGAGAAAATGAGTGGAATTTATCAGCGGGTTCATCGGCGGTTTTAACTCTCAGTCAAAAACTGTTTGCGTTGCGGATGTTCAAATGTTTCCAAACGCAGATAAAAACTGTGTTTCAGATTATAACTCGTGATAGTTCAATCTCAATTTAGATTTGTGATTTTGCCTGTAACCTCTAAGAGTCTTCAGGGTTGTAAGATAAGATCAACTGATCAAAGGGATGTTTACGTCTTTATAAAAGCGGAGGTTGGAGGACTGAGGAGGAGAGCGCCGGTTCAAGTGCTCTAAGAGTATCTTATTTGGAGCTGTAGCATCTCGTCTGGGAGGTGAGACTTGTTTCTGGATTGGCCGGGGCAGATCACATGACCTGTGGCCACCAAGATTAATAGAGCAGCAGAAATGGGGTCGATCAATACCCTGCTGCCTGAAGAAAAATAGCATGGTTTCAATCCACCATTAAATTTGCTCTTGTTGAACTGCTGTTGATCAGAGGGAACACAAACGGCTCTTTGGACTCCATACATGATTGTTAAAGCGTCATTCAGTGCACACTTCTTCATTCTAGGGTGACTTAATCACGCTCCAGAAAGAAAGAGAGAGAGAGAGAGAAAGAAAGAAAGAAAGAAAGATAGATAGATAGATAGATAGATATTCTGTGAGGTTTATATAGTCTCTCATTTCATGACTGACATGTAATTTAGCATATGGCATCGAATTGAGTGGCATGTTGCTAGATCAGTTTTTCTTCAAGGCAGAAAAAGAAATTCACAAGAAAAAGAGGTACACGATTCCCCTCAGGCTGAAAGTCTCACTGGAGCGTGACAGTCTAGGCTGCTTGGTATAGACAGTGCTGTTGATACACAGACATGTTACATATCATATATACTTCACAGATATGTGAAGGATGCGACATCTAGTGTGTACAGTACTAAATGCCAAGGAAATAATGAATAAAAAAAACAATTCTGTCACATTTACTCAACCTCATGTCATTCAAAATCTGTGTGACTTTCTTCTGTGAAACTTAAAATGAAATATTACGCAGAATCTCCAAGCTGCTGTCTGGCATAAAATGAAAGTGGAATATGATACATATAGATAGATAAAATTAGCCAGTAAGTATTATTTATATTATAGCATGATGATAGAAGATAAAGAAATAGAATACTAAATAAAATACTAAAAAACTAAAAGCAGTAGTTTTAATGATAGTGAATTTAGCCATCACAATATTTTAATGTACAGTATGAAAAATGGATATTCATTTTGAGATTTTCTAGATTACATTTAACAGTGTTAGTAAATCATTTGTGTTTTTAAAGATTAACTTGTATGTGAGTTTGATGATGGCAAAGGTATCTAAATGCAAAAATAGGGGAAATGAAAATGAACAAATAAATATACAATATTGACTGATATATATGCAAAAAATTATAATAATAAAATAACAATAACCAATATGGTCATATATTATGCATTTATAATTCAACAATAGTTTTGTTGAAGCGTTTGAGAGAGGCGGGGCATAGAGGACCTACAATAATGTACAGTATTTGAAAAATAATGTGTTTTTTGAACATTAAAGCATGTCAACATATTCTGTTACACCAAATACACAAAATAATTATCTTTAAAAAAGCATCATATGACCCCTTTAAGGAACTGGACAAAATTTAACTCATTAATGACAAAACAATCTTGGCAGTAAACAGCAGCAAAAAATAAATAAACAAACTTTTTGTGTTCCACAAATCAAAGAAAGTCATACAGGTTTGGAGTGACATGAAGTTGAGTAAATTACTGCACAATTTTCATTATTGGGTTAGCTATACTCTTAATTTATCTTAATGTTTAAAATGATTTGATTAATGATCACCCCCTGAAGATCTGAATGGTGAAAAACAAGGAAACATGACAAGGTGACAAGTACTTGAAACTGATAGTGAAAAGAGAGCAAAGTTCCCTGCATTATTACCTTTCAACACTCACACCAGAAGTAGTTTTACACCTCATTATATAAAGCACATCAGGCCTTACTTTACATATTCCTATCTCATGTTCCTGAACACATGATGATCTTTCACTCCAGAGAGAGTTACAATTTGATGATGTCTCTTGTTTTACATTTTTTTTACATGGATAGGCACCTTTACCACAGCCAGATAACCATCAGAGCATCTATAGTTCCCTTTTCCCTTAATAAGTTGTCATTTTTACAGTTAACTGGTCCAAATGTTACTTGGAAACGAGATAATTCACTTCCGAAATGTATGTTTGATTTAAACAGATCATACACACACACACACACACACACACATCTATTCTCACAACAGACTGAGGCTAATGCCTGATTCAGAGTTTCCTCCAATGCTGCAAATCAATGTTTGCTGAGCATTTAGAGATGGAAGAGAAAGAAGAAGGCTATAGGGGAGAAATAGATCCCTAATGCAGAACACAAATTCACAATCCTGGTGGACGATTTCCAATCTCCAAAACATCTGCTTGATATAAGCATGAGGGAGAATGTCATATACACTCTTGTAAAATGCTCGTAACACCAATAAAAAAAAACTTTCTTTTGGGAACTGTTCTCTGCAAGGCTTTTCTGAGTTGAATTCATTTGCATATATAAAAATCAGGTTGCCATGATCTAAAATCTAATTGTAGCAACTGCACATTTAGATTAAGAATATTTAACTTATAGAGTATAAAACTGTTCACACTACATGGATTTTCATTGTCCAATATGTGCTTCAGCTCATGCTCACTATGACAAACATCTTGAAAAGCAACACACTTGCGGTCTCAAACTATTAACTACATCACAAGAAACTCACAAGACACAAAACTCATGCCACAGAGATCTCAAGACTTACAGCAAACGGGAAACAACAAACTAACTCATCCTTTTGAGTAGTGAAACAAACTCACCCTGACATCACAAGACAACAAGTTAATAAATGTGACAACAAAAATAAACAACAAAGGAAATAAAAGTATCAAACAGTCAATTCAGACATATTAAATATTCATGCCCAAGTGCATGTTGGGAAGAGGCCAAATGGGACTGAACAATACTATTTCTGTAGGCCTGTTTAACACATTCATTTAACCCGCCTGCTTATAATTCCACCTGCTATAAAACAAAATAGTGTATAATAATTAAAAAGCTGCAGTTCTTGGTGCATGTGTGCAGTTCTGTTTATTAACCGCTAGAGCGCCAAAAGTTTCATAGTGCTGCTTTAAGCACAATAATACATGAAAGAAAATTTTTTAGTACTCACATGTGCATGCTTCAGATGTGTGCGCTCATAAAAACATATAGAAGTTTAAACTAATATGGTTTAAAACACATGATTTCAGTGTTGATAGACAGCTCATTTGCATTTACAGTTTTTTTCAACTGCTTACATTTTCAAAACTTTGCCTCTTTTTTTGCCTCTTTACACACAAATCCAAGAATTTCACACACAAAATGCAAAATGCCTCACATCTCTTGCAAAATGAAGCACTGCATTCAAATTTCAAAATATCACAAACGCATCTCAAAAGCAAACATTTGCAAACACCTTTGCCATAATATTAATTCCTGTTAGATTTTTGTGTATATGGTTTTGCAGATTTGGTGTATGGTTCTGGTGTTTGAGTGTCAGGTTTCAGAAATTGTGTGACAAGTGAAGATTTTGTGTGTAAGCAGTTGAAAAATACTGTAAAGAGACATGCATGCAAATCAAATGCCCGTCAAAATATTATATCATTTTCAAAATTACATAAATATTTTGAGCTGAAACTTCACAGACACATTCTGGGGACACCTGAGACTTATATTACATCTTGTAAACAGGGGCATAATAGGTCTCCTTTAAAACCCTGTAAGGGGCTGTTCACACCAAACAGATTTTTACATTCCACGGCGCTGCTTTTCCATTATTTCTGTATTTAAATACACATTGAACAGGCATATACTAGTGCAAATTAAAGTTCAAAAATTCATCTCTACCTTGCCCTTTTTTTTCTTCAGCCCTTACATCTTGTAAACAGGGGCATAATAGGTCTCCTTTAAAACCCTGTAAGGGGCTGTTCACACCAAACAGATTTTTACATTCCACGGCGCTGCTTTTCCATTATTTCTGTATTTAAATACACATTGAACAGGCATATATTAGTGCAAATTAAAGTTCAAAAATTAATCTCTACCTTGCCCTTTTGCGTCAAAAACGTGTTCTGTTGTGAATGACCCTTAAGTTGTTAGAACATTGGAATAGTAAGTAAACTAAAAAACTACAATAATCAATTATGTCTTTGGTTAAAGCAATTCCTAGTTTTTTTTTTTCTCATTGCATATTCAGTTTTGGCTCAGAATTACCTCACATTACTAATCTAATCAGTTGTGCGTCAACAATCCACACTAGAACATTTTGTGCCTCTCAGACGGATTCAGCTCATTTAACAAAACCACACTTAACACCGACAATAAGTTTGGAACTCCTTTGAGCGTTATGGCCACAATACATATTCATTCCTCCAAACTCTGTAGAAGAGTGCAATTTTGGTGTCCCATATGAGTCTAATCCTGCTGCACATTGCATCTTTGATCTCAAAATAATTTAAAAAACATTTTTACATACCCAATTACACAGCTTAAACAGAGTTTAGCATTTAATTGTATTTTTTTTTTAATAAACAACAGCAGAATTAAGATAAATGTACTTAACTCGCAATATTGAACGTGTGCAATGTGTGCTTCCCCAGAACATCAGGGACACAGTTCTTGGTGGCAACACAAAAGCACAGAGAGGGACCGCACTCTGACCGGTTAAACACGCAAAGCAATGCGGCAGTTAAAAGAAAACGGCCTCAACCACAAAGCACACTGTGAGACAATCTCGCTTTTATGGAAGGAAGGGGAAACATACTATACCCACTGATTCAGCATTACATCTCCAGTCCTACTGCCTAAATCCAATGTGTAGATTTTTCACCTAGTGACAGGCAAGCAATTAAAGCCAACAGCCTTAGCCAGTGTCGGCCCCCTGGCAGTATCGGTAATGACAGCCCTGGAACAGCAGTGGCAAAGAATGGGAAGAGTAATGTGATTAGAGGCCAGAATTGCAATCTTGTCACATGGAGCAGTCCCTGTGTCTCCGTCTCTCGGCGGCGACGGAGAACCTGATTTATTGGGCCAGGAAGCCTTGGAACAAAGTGCAAACAGAAACGCAAAGCTAGTTTTGTTATATGTTTGTTATAACCACAGAAAACTGCAAACAAGCAACCCTTTTCTCCATGCAGGACCACAGAAGATTGCGTGGAGCGGTCTGGAAAGCTTGTTTCGTAGTCACTATACCTAAAACGCAGGTCTGCTGGGAGAGCCATCACGAAGATAGCGCTTTTGTGAACCTGCACTCCACAAAGAAACAAGTGTGAGTGTGTATACACGTGTTTGTGATTTATAACCTGAGCGGAGAGCGGGTTTCCATAGCAACTGGCGTTATCTCTTTGATAGGAGTTGGCTGACTGGAACCTCGTTGTACAGGAATAAACCTCACCTGAGGCTCTGAGGCATTTAAAAATAGAAACCATCGAATTAGCATCCGTACATGAGACCTGTCGCAGAGCAGAAAACAAGAGCTGCAGAATCTGATCTTAACGTGGGTGAGGTTTCTGGATGAGAGGGAAACTGTGATTTCGGTGAGGTAATTAATTATCAGGGTGCAAAGCTATCTTGAGGAAAGTCAAAAACTAAATGTCTACTTAATAAGGCCTATTATGAGAAATGACAAAACAGGTTGTTTTTTGACACGTACAATTAGCCTTGTTCTGACATATTCTTCGTAGTGTTTGTAAATTAAGTATGTGTTCATATTCATAGTTCCAGGCATACATGACTTAATCAGGCGCTAGAAATGCTATTTCTCCTCACTTTAATTTCAGTTAGTCTGTTCTAACCTCCAATTACTGTATGATTCATGACGAAAGTGTTATTTTAAAAATAAAATAGGAACAGTGGCTTAAAATAAACATATCTTTACCGTACAAAAATGTACCATGGTAACCATAGTTTCTTCCACAGTTACTTAAGTTATTACACAAATACATATTGACAGAAAGATTTTAAGTTTGTGTTTAAAGGAAACCTCAATAATGTATGATTACACTAGTAACAACTTACCAGGTTACTGTGATGAATTTCTCCTTGAATCTCCTTGAGATGTTCTGTTTTTCTTTCTTATAGCCTAAATACTTTCTGTTGACAAATTTTAAGTTGTCTGAACAGCTGCTCTGAAATCCTCGACGAGGGCTGCCAACTCTCACGCATTTAGCGTGACACTCACGCAGTTGACACTTTTCTCACGCTCTAACACTCATTTTCTCACGCAGTGAAAACCACACTAAGTTGAAAATGTAATTATAGGATATTGGCGAAACAGATTTGGTAATGGCTCCAGTTTCTATTTACAACGTATTTTTGTAAGGTTGAGCAATGTAGCCAATCTTGAACACCTCTGATTGGCCAATCCATTCTCAAATGTTCTGCAAGTTCGCGAAACCTCTCACTGTAACTCGATATGAATAAGAGGATCATTGATTATAAAGGAACTTTGTAAGATCGCAATGAACTGTACAATGCAAATGCAGACTAATAGATTAATAGAAAAATACATGATTTTTTGTGTCAAAAATATTTTTAAATATGGTTTATAAAAGTAATGAATAGTAAATCTTGCAATTCTCTCACTGTACATTGCTATTCTTGATGTGTTAGAGTTACATAAAATTTTATGATAAAAACAGTACCATGACGTTAACTAGGCATGTCCAGATGTCAGACGAATATATATATATATATATATATACACACACAAAATTTTTTTAAATACTAAATAACCCCAAATAAACCCCCCACCCAACTCGCTGTGGGAATTCTCACTCCAAGTTAAACTCAAAAGTTGGCAATGTAATCCATAAATAAAGGGATATTTGAAAGGGATCATTCACTCAAAAATGAAAATTTTGTCACTAATTACTCACCCTCATGTCATTCCCCATTAAATTTGCTACAGTGTAACAGACCCTCAAATTTGCATATACCCCTCATATGTTGTAATTTTAAATGCTTAAATTGTACACAAACATCAAATTGAAAACCTCAACTTAATTACCAAGAGTGGGGTTTGAACCCACGAGGACATTTGTCCATTGGATCTTAAGTCCAACGCCTTATGCCGAGTTCACACTGCATGATTTTGCATGAAGCTGGATGACAGCATGCCCAGGAGACTACAGGCTGTCATTAAGACTAATGCCGAGTTCACACTGCACGATTTTCAAAGACGTCGCATCACTGTTTGTTTCACACTGAACGAATATCTGGGGTAGCATTCAGTTGCTGCTGTGTTCACATTGCACGATGGATCGGCGACAGGGGGTTTCACATTGCATGACTTCACAATAGGAAGAATCGCCGACAGCTCCAGATATTTAGCATGCCAAATATTTCACTGGTGTCTGCGACATGTCGGCGATTCCCTCAGATCGCGTCTTTGATAATGCACACTGCATGATTGTCACTCGCGTGAACGAGCACCGATTTGCCTCCGATTTCGGGCATTTGTCTGCGATTTCGCAAAACCTGTCGGCGAGTGAAAAATCGGGCTAAAATCGTGCAGTGTGAACTCAGCATTAACCACTCAGCCATCCTGGTCAGGACACAAAGTTGCTACTTTAAAGGGGTCATATGATGCTGCTAAAAAGAACATTATTGTTAACTCTTAACTTTTATAAAGAATATCTCTTAGGTTTTGAGACTTTAGTGTTTGCAACTTTACAGATCTTCTTTATGCACCAAGAGCTTGTAACACTCCAAAGAGAAAGGAAAAATTGAAATCGCATCATATGACCCCTTTAACAGACCCTCAAATTTACTCCTACCCCTCATATGCTGTGTTTTTAAATGCTTAATTTGTGTTTAAACACCAAATTGGAAGCCTCAAACTTGATACCAAGAGTGGGGTTTGAACCCACGAGGACATTTGTCCATTGGATCTTAAGTCCAACGCCTTAACCTTGTCGTAGTTGTCGAATGGATGCTTTGATATGCATTTAGGAGTTAGTTTTCTCTCATCTCTGTAAAATTCTCTGCAGTAATTCAAAATGGAATAGTCACCTGTTACCAGGAGTGGGGTTTGGACCCACAAGGGCATTTGTCCACTGGATTTTAAGTCCAACAACTTAACCACTTTTCAAGTGTCCAATTCATCTCATAATTATAAGATGAAAACAGGTTCTTGTACTACTGCATGCTAGAACAGAAGCCTGCTACCAGTAGTGGGATTTGAAACCACAAGGATATTTGCCCATTTGATCTTAAATCCTTGCCCATCCTGGTTGGATTCTTTGTAGGCAGAGTATTCTATTCTTTGTATTCTTCATTTATTTTTACAGCTATAAATACGCTTCAACTCATGCAGACAGGAAATGCATTCTACCTAGACGACATAAATCACTATTTGAAAACCAGGAGTGAGGCTCAATCCCACGAGAACATCAGCCCACTGAACTTTAAGTCCAACACCTTAACCTCATGGCCATCCCGGTCACTTTTTGCTCAATTGGACTCCTCTAACATAATTTCGAGCGCCTGTATTCAAACATCCCTTTCAGGCAAAGCAGATTTTCTTACTAATTACTCACCCTCATGTCATTCCAAACCCGCATGCGTGGTACTGTCATGAACGTGCGTCGAAGACTGACAGGGAAGAGAAGAAATTGTTGAATAAAGTATTTTTTTTTCTTCTTTGCACACAAAAAGTATTCTCGTTGCTTCATAAATTTAAGGTTGAACCACTGATGTTGCATGGACTATTTTAACGATGTCCTTACTACCTTTCTGGGCCTTGAATGTGGTAGTTGCATTCAATGTCTATGGAGGATCATAAAGCTCTCGGATTTATATAATAGTGATAAAAAGGAAAAAGGAAAAATATAATAATTTGTTTTTCCGAAGATGAACAAAGGTCTTACAGGATTGTAATGACATGAGGGTGAGTAATTAATGACAGAATTTTCATTTTTGGGTGAATTATCCCTTTAAGGTGCGGTCATGATTACCATTTATCTGTGGGTTTTTTTTTTTTTTTCGGAAATCCCCACCATTCATGCAATCAGTCGACCATTCAGTCACTGTTACATGTATAAATGCATAAATAAATGCTTCAATGCAGTGTGCAGTATTTAGCATAAAATTGGCAGCAGTCTGATTATATATTATCGTAATTATATTATGATACTTTACATGAATGGAATTCTATGCATTCAAAAAAGGAATGAGCTGCCCTTTCTATTATTAAAAAAATGTACAAGTCATATCGCAAGGGGAAAGTACTAAAATCTGACTACCCAGGTAAATAAAACAGCCTGTCTATTTTCAGTTCATCTGTCAGAGTGCTTCAGTGGAAGAGCAGAGCATCCGTCTGAGTGCTTTTCCTCCACCCAAAAAGACGAGCAGTCCACTTGGAGTCTCCTCCAAGATTAAACAACTGCAACACATTTGCTCCGGCCCTTCACAGAGATTACTGTACTTCAGAACAAATGACGGGCTTGTCTGTTTTACAGCTCGAGGGACTGCGGAGGGTGGTAGGTGCAAGATCGGGGTGAAAGAATTGGCCTTTCAGTAGCCTCCTACGCCTACGGGATGCGTGTCAGCGCACATGGTTCTGGAGACCCGGCAACCGACTGTGGCTACTTGAGCCAGTGGCTTTGGCGTTAAACCCGGAGTCTAAGCCTTAGGCCAGCACAGAGAGGAGGCCAGAGCTTTGTAGTAGGATTTGTCAGAAGAACAATATAAGCATGAGTTTGTCCTTTGCTCTGCAGGTCCGTGTGGGAGAGAATTAGAGTTTCAGACCCACTTCAGGCGAAAAAGACTGAGATATTTAGGTCTCAGTGTGCTGGATGTGCATTTGCTGATATTATTCTCTTATTTTTTGTGTGGGCATCTGTGGACATCATGTGGGTGTGCATGACTCTTGAGGATTTAATTATATAAATACATGGAATCGCTTGTGTATTATTAGTACATACTGTGATTTGCTAAATGTGGAAGTACTGCAAATATTCTAGTTAAACAGCCAGCATCAAAAGTTTTAGCTGTATTTCATTTCATGCCTCACTTGATGCCATTTCAAACGCATTTTTGGAAAAACGGACACAAGATTTCAAGGTAAACCTAGAGGTTTTCAACTTTGTAGATAAAGTCTCAGATCACTTCCCTGACAGCTTTCAAAGTAAGGTCATTTAAACAAAATGCAGGAAGCGATGGTTTTGGTATTTTCTAAATTCTGTGCATTTGCTTGGATAAGTGTAACTTGCACTGCAGATTTGCTAGACTTGCTGTTGCCATGGCACTTCGCATGACGTCTAAACCAAAACCTGTGTGCTGCATTCCAAACCAGCTCAAGGATCTCAACCGGATGGTGGTGCAGGAACCCAACCAAGCCAAAAAACAAAGTCTAAAAGAAATATAAAAGGAGCCCTACAGAATAGCAATTAGGAGGAAGACTCAGCATTGCATTTTATGTAACAATTTAGGGTAGTCTTTGAGGAAAACACACCGGATCTTTCAGAACATTTGAGATCAGAAACCGCAAAGCTCTGCGGTGGTGCAAACGGTGTAGATTTCTGCTCTGTGCCTTAGGGCTTTCCACACTACATCAAAATGAAAGATTGAATGCCATCTCCCACTGGAACACAACTGCCGCAGCGCCACACTCAACACTCAAATGATTGCAAATACTAAGATCAACAGTGTATCTCAAATAAATCTAAACATAAAAATGTCACTTGCACCAAACGCCATGTGTGCTGGTCTCATAGACTGAATTTGGAATAGCATACTAGCATATTACTCTTACTGCAATATCTTTATATGGAAGAGTCCAACTTTATGCAAATGCGCAGCAACTACCAATGGGAATGTAGCACCTACTAGACCGTGACCAAAGCCAGTTTCAATTTAAAATCCCAGAACTTTACTGCCAGCAGTTTTATCTCATCATTTAATGACAATGCAGATTTCCTGTATTAATTCTGGAACAGATATTTGTTACCAGGAGTGTGGTTTGAACTCACAAGGATATTTGTCTAATGGATCTTAAGCTCAATACCTTAACCACACAGTCATCCAGGTGTTTTTTTACCAGGCTGTAGTTGTACAACTTACTCTTCTAATATGGCTTCAAGTGTGTGTTTTATCTTGTCATTATAAGATAAAGCAGATTTCCTGTGCTAGCTCAAGTTAGAATAGGCATTTGTTACCAAGAGTGGGGTTTGAATCCACAAGGACATTTGTTTATTGGATCTTAATTACAAAACCTTAACCACTCTGCCAAACTGGTTGGGACACAGTGTACAAGTACTGTAACAGACTGCACTGTATACCCCTCATATGCTGTAATTTAAAACGTTTACTTTGCACAAAAACATCAAATTGAAAACCACAAATTTAATTACCAGGAGTGGGGTTTGAGCCCACGAGAACATTTGTCCCTTGGATCTTAAATCCAACGCCATCACCACTTGGCCATCCTGGCATTTCTTGTTAGGTTGTGATTGGAGAAATTGCTCTTCTAATATAGTTTCAAGTGTCTGTTTTATCTCATCATTATAAGATAAAGTAGATTTCCTGTGCTAAATCATGTTAGCATAGACATTTGTCATTCTAATATGTCATTTAAACCCCACTCTTATACTAAGAGTGGGGTTTGAAACCACAAGGGCATTTGTTTATTGGATCTTAATTTCAAAACCTCAATAACTTGGCTGGTTGGGACACAATATTTCTACAGTGTAACAGACCCTCAAATTTGCAAATACCCCTCATATGTTGTAATTTTAAATGCTTAAATTGTACACAAACATCAAATTGAAAACCTCAACTTAATTACCAAGAGTGGGGTTTGAACCCACGAGGACATTTGTCCATTGGATTTTAAGTCCAACGCCTTAACCACTCGGCCATCCTGGTCAGGACACAAAGTGGCTGCTTTAACAGACCCCTTATATGCTGTACTTTTAAATGTAAAATTTTTGCTTAAAAACCCAATTGAAAGCCTTAAACTTGATACCAGGAATGGGGTTCGAACCCACGAGGACATTTGTCCATTGGATCTTAAGTCTAATGCCTTAACCTCTCGTTCTGGAGACCCGGCAACCGACTGTGGCTACTTGAGCCAGTGGCTTTGGCGTTAAACCCGGAGTCTAAGCCTTAGGCCAGCACAGAGAGGAGGCCAGAGCTTTGTAGTAGGATTTGTCAGAAGAACAATATAAGCATGAGTTTGTCCTTTGCTCTGCAGGCCCGTGTGGGAGAGAACTAGAGTTTCAGGTCAACTTCAGGCGAAAAAGACTGAGATATTTAGGTCTCAGTGTGCTGGATGTGCATTTGCTGATATTATTCTCTTATTTTTTGTGTGGGCATCTGTGGACATCATGTGGGTGTGCATGACTCTTGAGGATTTAATTATATAAATACATGGAATCGCTTGTGTATTATTAGTACATACTGTGATTTGCTAAATGTGGAAGTACTGCAAATATTCTAGTTAAACAGCCAGCATCAAAAGTTTTAGCTGTATTTCATTTCATGCCTCACTTGATGCCATTTCAAACGCATTTTTGGAAAAACGGACACAAGATTTCAAGGTAAACCTAGAGGTTTTCAACTTTGTAGATAAAGTCTCAGATCACTTCCCTGACAGCTTTCAAAGTAAGGTCATTTAAACAAAATGCAGGAAGCGATGGTTTTGGTATTTTCTAAATTCTGTGCGATAAGTGTAATAAGTGTAACTTGCACTGCAGATTTGCTAGACTTGCTGTTGCCATGGCACTTCGCATGACAAAACCTGTAAAACCTGTGTGCTGCATTCCAAACCAGCTCAAGGATCTCAACCGGATGGTGGTGCAGGAACCCAACCAAGCCAAAAAACAAAGTCTAAAAGAAATATAAAAGGAGCCCTACAGAATAGCAATTAGGAGGAAGACTCAGCATTGCATTTTATGTAACAATTTAGGGTAGTCTTTGAGGAAAACACACCGGATCTTTCAGAACATTTGAGATCAGAAACCGCAAAGCTCTGCGGTGGTGCAAACGGTGTAGATTTCTGCTCTGTGCCTTAGGGCTTTCCACACTACATCAAAATGAAAGATTGAATGCCATCTCCCACTGGAACACAACTGCCGCAGCGCCACACTCAACACTCAAATGATTGCAAATACTAAGATCAACAGTGTATCTCAAATAAATCTAAACATAAAAATGTCACTTGCACCAAACGCCATGTGTGCTGGTCTCATAGACTGAATTTGGAATAGCATACTAGCATATTACTCTTACTGCAATATCTTTATATGGAAGAGTCCAACTTTATACAAATGCGCAGCAACTACCAATGGGAATGTAGCACCTACTAGACCGTGACCAAAGCCAGTTTCAATTTAAAATCCCAGAACTTTACTGCCAGCAGTTTTATCTCATCATTTAATGACAATGCAGATTTCCTGTATTAATTCTGGAACAGATATTTGTTACCAGGAGTGTGGTTTGAACTCACAAGGATATTTGTCTAATGGATCTTAAGCTCAATACCTTAACCACACAGTCATCCAGGTGTTTTTTTACCAGGCTGTAGTTGTACAACTTACTCTTCTAATATGGCTTCAAGTGTGTGTTTTATCTCGTCATTATAAGATAAAGCAGATTTCCTGTGCTAGCTCAAGTTAGAATAGGCATTTGTTACCAAGAGTGGGGTTTGAATCCACAAGGACATTTGTTTATTGGATCTTAATTACAAAACCTTAACCACTCTGCCAAACTGGTTGGGACACAGTGTACAAGTACTGTAACAGACTGCACTGTATACCCCTCATATGCTGTAATTTAAAACGTTTACTTTGCACAAAAACATCAAATTGAAAACCACAAATTTAATTACCAGGAGTGGGGTTTGAGCCCACGAGAACATTTGTCCCTTGGATCTTAAATCCAACGCCATCACCACTTGGCCATCCTGGCATTTCTTGTTAGGTTGTGATTGGAGAAATTGCTCTTCTAATATAGTTTCAAGTGTCTGTTTTATCTCATCTAAATTGTACACAAACATCAAATTGAAAACCTCAACTTAATTACCAGGAGTGGGGTTTGAACCCACGAGGACATTTGTCCATTGGATTTTAAGTCCAACGCCTTAACCACTCGGCCATCCTGGTCAGGACACAAAGTGGCTGCTTTAACAGACCCCTTATA
Organism: Sinocyclocheilus rhinocerous; assembly: GCF_001515625.1. NCBI lineage: Eukaryota > Metazoa > Chordata > Actinopteri > Cypriniformes > Cyprinidae > Sinocyclocheilus > Sinocyclocheilus rhinocerous. The sequence goes on along the minus strand of NW_015664016.1, from coordinate 2,268,799 downwards.
TGCTGTACTTTTAAATGTAAAATTTTTGCTTAAAAACCCAATTGAAAGCCTTAAACTTGATACCAGGAATGGGGTTCGAACCCACGAGGACATTTGTCCATTGGATCTTAAGCCCAAAGCCTTAATCTCTCGGCCATCCTGGTCTTGCTGAAGAGGTTGTAGTTGTAGTTGCTTTGATATGCATTTAAGAGTTAGTTTTCTCTCATCTCTGTAAAATTCTCTGCAGTAATTCAAAATGGAATAGTCACCTGTTACCAGGAGTGGGGTTTGGACCCACAAGGGCATTTGTCCACTGGATTTTAAGTCCAACAACTTAACCACTTTTCAAGTGTCCAATTCATCTCATAATTATAAGATGAAAACAGGTTCTTGTACTACTGCATGCTAGAACAGAAGCCTGCTACCAGTAGTGGGATTTGAAACCACAAGAATATTTGCCCATTTGATCTTAAATCCTTGCCCACTTCTCTGACTTAAGATTCTTTGTAGGCAGAGTATTCTATTCTTTGTATTCTTCATTTATTTTTACAGCTATAAATACGCTTCAAACTCACGCAGACAGGAAATGCATTCTACATTTATTTCTAGACGATATAAATCACTATTTGAACACAAGGAGTGAGATTCAAACACACGAGGACATCAGCCCACTGGACTTTAAGTCCAACACCTTAACCTCTCGGCCATTCCGGTCACTTTTCGCTCAGTTGGACTCCTCTAACATAATTTCGAGCGCCTGTTTTCAAACATCACTTTCAGGCAAAGCAGATTTTCTGCACTAATTCATGCAAGAACTACCAAGAGTGGGGTTTGAACTCACAAGGACATGCATCTATTGGCTCTTAAGTCTAAAACCTTAACAGTCACACTGGCCATTTTTATAAGGCTTCATGCAGTTGTCTTGTATATAGATGCTTAGAGGACAGTACTAATCACTTCTTAATGTTATCGTCTTTATTATGCATTATTTATAATGGACTTTTGTCCATTAGATCTTAAGTCCAATGTCCAATGTTCCTGGTTAACTACAAACACTTTTGTAATCAATATAATGTCTAATATCGCTACTGCATTGTTCAAAGTGTGTCAGTTGGATTGCTGTATCATTTATAAGATACAAAATTAGCACCAGCACTGAATAATGAACAAATGTACATTAATACAGACTTAATGTACAAATGCTTTTAGTGTAAATACAAGTTGCAAAATGGATGTTGACATGAAGAGTGAAAATTAGCCTTGATCAATGCAGTAGCAGATGTCTCGTTGAAACTCACCAGTTGATCGAGCTCACCAAAGCAAACTTAACACCAGTCCAGTCAGTTTAATTTCTCCATTACAACAAGAGTCACAGACAGATGCACTCTTGAGGCTGGAGTCTGTTCCGATCCCCTGTGAGCCTCACAACTCCGCTTTTGAAAGAACAAACTGTTAAACTAGCCTAATTGATACACACTAGTGTCAGTGAACAAGTCAGTTAAGCCATTTATAAGGGACTCCCACACCCGCTTATTAAAAGACACTGGTTTCATTGAACTGTGCTCAATCATTCTGCCTTTGATGCTTAGGGGAAGGAATCTTGTTATTGATCTAAAAATCAAACTGTTCTCACATGACCGCTGAGAAAAAACACTGCCCACTGACTAGCACTGCACGATCACCCACAGATAAAGCGTGGAACAAAATCATTTATTCATGTCCTAAGAGTACTATTCAACTATAACGCCATTATTCAGACTCATTTAGTGAATAAAAACTAGCATTACCTGCACAGCAGTTCACAATCCCTTATTAAAGAGGTAACTTACGATTATATTATTTAAAGTAATTGAATGAGGACATTTATTCATCTATTATCATGTTCTTGTTGCTCTTATTAGGAGGTGTTATTATGAAGCATTTCTTTAAAATAAAGGTTCTTCAATCGTTCTGCAAAGAATCCTTTCCTTATGAAGAAATATTTCTTCTGTATAGTGTTCTTCAGTTAGCCATTTGATTCTTTAAAACTTCTCGAACATTTTAAACTCAAACTACTTTAAAACTTCAAACTGGGCTCTGGGGACTCTTACAGAGTGCAAGACTAAATGTCAGAGAGAAAGAAATGTTTTAAATGTACTGAATTGAATTCATGTTCTGCTTTCTAAATTTCAACAGTACTTTTAACAAAGCAGCACTTTCTTTACAGTGGCTGTATAATCCAAGTAAGCAGCTGTTTACTTGGGTTATATAGCAATATTCTCTGTAAATCTACTTTTAAACAGTTATTGTAAATTGCTTATTTTTAAGAGCTTACATTTTCCAGATATTATAATGAATATTTTTTACTTTAATGCAATGATGAAGTCCAATACAAAAGCCAATTATTTAATTTTACAAACATTTGTATAGTAGCCTATCACACTTATTTATTTTGAAAAGCAAATTAGTAATATAATTTATATATAATTTATTTACAATTTAAACATTACATCTAACATTATCAATGGGTAGAAATAAACATTAAACAAGAGTTTACATTCTCCAGATAATATTTGAATAACTATTTTTGGCTTTAGTGTAATGATAAATTCCAATATAAAAGTCAGTTATATCATTTTATAAATATTTTGTATTTATAATATACATTTTTTTAACAGTTTAAATGCCATTTTACACTCACCTTCTTAGTTTAGGAAGTGGAAATCGTCATATTTGTGGCATATTTGTGCCAAAAACCCAGCATAGGTTTTCCAAAAAAAATTAAAGATATAGAAAAAAAAAAAAAGCTACAGAACAAAAAGTTTCTGTGTGGAACTTTTAAAACAAGGTTCACTGCAATGAACTTCAACAACATACCATTGCTCATAATAATTGGATAAGGATTTTCAAGGAGATCATTTTAAAGAGATAGAAATTCTAGCTGATTAAGTATTTTAGGGCTGACCATAAGTAGAAAAAAAACTTAATTGGTTATAGAAAGCTCCATGACTTCTAAAGATTTATTGGCTTCCATGACCCCTCCAGTCCTAAAAATCAAATTCCCTGATATTTTCCGGTTTTCCATGAGCGTGGGAACTGTGTGAGAAGTTCAGCATCAGACTATAAAACATGTAATTTATAAACAAATATACATTCAAACTCCAGAATATCTTCAGATTCTGACATCCTATAAAGGATTATCTGAATTGTTACATGTGTCATGACCTTTCACACAAAGTAATGACTGTACCACACAAAGACACGGATAAGTTCAAACGAGATGTAGACACTGACAGCATGATAAAGTTTTTCCTCTCTCCCCTGCATCACCTCTGTGAGCAGTGCCCAAGCCGGTCCCCTTTGAGCTGTAACTCTGTCCTGTTTACCCAGCACTTTTTCCTCTGGAGACAGATCAATAGAAAGGCTTAATCATCGCGCTCATCAGAGACCGACACCACTAATGAGGCTCAGAACAGCTGACTGCTCACTTTCCAGAGCAGGAAGGACCATAGGGGGCACGCAGGGTTAGGAAGAGGAACAGAGATCCAAGAAATTGTAATGGCCACTCGTCAAAAAGCATATAACTTCAACATGAACTGCTACTTTCGTGAACATATTTATAGGCCTATATTTTAATAAAGATAACATTATCCATTTATCCCTAACAATAACATCATGAATGTGCATTAATAGGGTAAGCTGTGTTTTTATGTTGTCTTTAGGATGGAGACATTTCAACAAACTATATATAGAGTGGGGAAAAAAAGTATTTAGTCAGCCACCAATTGTGCAAGTTCTCCCACTTAAAAAGATGAGAGAGGCCTGTAATTTTCATCATAGGTATACCTCAACTATGAGAGACAAAATGAGAAAAAAAAATCCAGAAAATCACATTGTAGGATTTTTAAAGAATT
>NW_015664016.1:2206206-2264761 GCF_001515625.1 Sinocyclocheilus rhinocerous | reverse complement strand
AATTCTTTAAAAATCCTACAATGTGATTTTCTGGATTTTTTTTTCTCATTTTGTCTCTCATAGTTGAGGTATACCTATGATGAAAATTACAGGCCTCTCTCATCTTTTTAAGTGGGAGAACTTGCACAATTGGTGGCTGACTAAATACTTTTTTTCCCCACTGTATATAGCTTTATTTCTCTTCTACTGTGACTATTGGTGTATGTTGAGAATAGTTCTCAAATGTAATTGTTTATGAGGAATAAGAAGTCGTAATTTGTTCTAGTTAGATACTTGTTTATCCAAAGAAGGCCCATTCTTGCAAATGGAAGGCTAGAGTGCATATCCATTTACAAACATAGTTATATATCCATTTCAATATGGCCAAGTTTGAGATGAGAAGAAATTTTATGCACAGATGCATTGATGTTGAGTGTAACTGTGTGGAAACAACCGGATACTCATTCAGCTGACAAAAACACTGCAGAAGACCTGGGGGAAAGACAGTATGTTCTCGTGGTGTTTTGCAAAGCACTACTGCCACCATGAGGTGAGGAACAGAACATGTTACTAAAATTAATAAATATATACATTGAATCTTCCTTAAGGCTGAATTTTACAAGTTCATGACACAAGCAATTACTTTTAACTTCTGAATAGGTACAATCTTGCCTCATTGGGTTTGAACCAACAGGAACATTTAGCCACTGGATCTTAAGTTTAGAAGCTTCTACCCATTTCCCCCAATCAGAAAATAATTAATTGAAGGGTTTAGAATAAAAGAAACCATGTTTGTATTGATTATTGTATTTTTTCTGCATTGATCTTGTATTGACTCGTATCAAGTTATTAGTTGTGATTATTATCTAAATAAGACCAGTAATTGGTCTTAAATGGGGTCATAAGAGTCCAGATTTACTCAGCTGCTCATTAGAAGAGTTGCAAACAAAGCAATTTCCAAAAAACAAAAAGGGGGGATTTTGTTTGCAAAAAGAAATTTCAAACCAAGAACACATTCTTTTCTTTAGATTTTGTTTCATTTAAATGAAACACTTTGAAATCTGCGGTTTTAAAATAGGATTTAATGTGTTAGGTTTAAGAAGCAAAATTTTTAGAAATGACCATGTTCAACTAAATTTAAATTCAGCATAAATGTTTCAGTTTTGTCATTATACTGAAAACATTCAAAGTGTTGTCTGCATACACAATTTCAAGTGATAAGATTACATTTCAAACACGCAAATAAAAACAAGAACGGATACATGAAGAGAAATAGTCTTTAATGTCTTTTTTTTCTCTGTTAATGAGTGATTTATACAAACAAAACAAAAAAACAGACAATTTTGCTTCACCAACAAAAGAACTGCATCACTGTAAGATACGGTCAAAATGGATGCTTTTACTTTTATATTTACTGAATGTTAAAAATCACATTAGTATGGCGTCGCATAACTGAAAACATCAGTGGCTAAGCTACTGTATGACAGGAACTGGCAACACCGTGGTGGAACAGATGAAGGATCAGCACAAGAAGCACATTTCGTCAGATAATGTGGAAGGTCTGAAGGTCGTTCAGAGTGATGGTTCTAAAAAGCAGTTTATAAATCTTAAAAATTCCAAGAGACACTGAAATAACCAGTTGCCAGACGAAACTAGAAGAAAAAAAGATTGGGAGATGGAGAATTCAAAAGTAAAACCCACTCAAGAAGAACAGCAAGGCAACAGCACCTCAAAAAACTAGGGTAACCACACAATGGCCTTGAAGAAACTATGCAAGACTGGCATCTTTTCAACGCCGATCCTTCCGATCAGACTTCCGATCCCTCTCGTTTCTGGAGGACCTCCTCCCTGACCTGCTTCCTTCCGAACTCGTCCTCTTCCTGTCAGGTTTGGAGTTCTTGTCTTTGGAGCCCTTGCTTTCTCGTCCACTGCCTTTTGAGGACTTGTGTCCTCTCTCACTGCCGCTCTTTCTGCGCTCCCTGTCCGACGGTCTCCGGTGGCGTTTGTGGTCTCGGCCGTCTCTATCCCTGCCGCGACTACGGGAGCGTGAACTGGAAGACGACGAGGAGGAGCCAGAGGAACTGCTACTGGAGCCACTGGAAGAGGAGCTGGATCCACTGGAGGAGGAGCTTGAAGAGGAACTGGAAGAAGAACTGCTACTTCGGCTCTTGCTCCTCTTGGCACGGACTTTGGCCCGTCCACGAGCCTCATCGGTCTCCTCGCTAGCTTCCTTTGTGTCTACCTTGGCTTCTTGTGGTTGGACTGATGGTTCTTGGCTTTGCTCTTGAGGGATTTCTGTGTCAGGTTCAAGCTGTGTCTGTTGGGTCTCAGGCGCTGTGTCATCTTGTTTGGTGTCATGTTCCGTCACGCTAGGGGTCGGGACGTCCAGTTGAGGCTCTTTACACTCCTCAGGCTGTATTTCCATGTGGCTTTCGGGGGTTTGCTGAGAGTCTGTTACAACGTCCTGCTGAGTCTCGTTCTCGGTCTCTTGCTCTTCCTCCTTTTGCACATTACCTACCTCTTCAACTGTGGCTTCTGGACTCTCAACCTGCAACTTACCCTGTGCCTCATCTTCCCTCACAACTTCTGTAACCTCCATCTGCTCTTCCCCCTCTTCCTTAGCCTCACTTGTTCCTACATCCTCCTCCTCGTCCTCCTCCTCATCTTCCTCCTCTGCCTTCTGCTCACTCTCCTCGTGTTTATCCTTCTCACTCTGCTCCTGCTCTTGATTCCCCTCCCTCTCCCTAATCTCTGAGCTCTCCTCTCCTTCCTCCTCGACTACATCTTCCTCCTCGTCCTCCATCTCCACATCATGCCTGTTACCTGTCCGCCCTACTCCAACCTTACCCTCCTCTTGATCTTCTTTCTTCGTCTCTTCAGCCCGACGGCTATCCTCCATTTCTCTGTCACCTGTCCTCTGGGACTGACGCCTTGGCCGAGCCTCCATTTTGTTGAGTTGCTCTGCAAAGGCTTCACGTCTCTCATCAAACACACCTTGGAAATTGAGTGGGGGGGAACCAATCATGAGATTTAAAAATCAATGGTGAAAAAAGGTAGAAAAGAGATAGATTGTGTGTAGATAATAAAGGCAAAGTCTTTTAGTAAAAAGTCTTAATTGAATACATAATTTTACAAGAATTAGCTAAATATAGTTTGAAATCATTTAAGATGGAATATAGCATGTCACACCATGGTACGTCCACTTCTGTGTTCAAACAATAAAACACACAGCTTGGTTCATTTAATCCAGATTTTTACTGTGTTTTAGTTGTTAAATACTAGTGGTGGATTTTTTTTATTGCCCGATGCCAATATCTTAGACTAGAGCATGGTGTCCAACATTAAACCGACATATAGGTTATCACTCATTTAATTTAAGTATAGCAATCAACATGCTGTGATAAAATTACTAATATAATATTTACTAAATAGTTTGAAAATTATATATTTTTTTAAAGATGGAAACTTATGAATAGAAAAGGTAATCAGTGCAACCAACATTATACTTATTATTATAAATTAGATGATCACAAAACAAAATGAAAAATTTCCATTAAAAAAAAAACAACAACATGGTAAATGCAGGAGTGCAAGGATGCATTTTGCACTATAAATGCATGTTACGGACCACACAAAACGTAAATAGCAGGTGTAAACAAGGTCTAAAATATATACAAATCTATACTGAATCTATACAAAAAGAGGAAGACAGCAGAAGCCAATCAATAAAAAAAAGGGGAACTGAGAACTTAAAACTTATCAAAATTGAACTTACCATTTAATTTTTTCTGAGACTCCTCCAGGAGCTTTTGAGTAGCGGAGCACATTCGCCCGGGCAGGTAGAAGATTGGTGGCTTGGTCTTCGTGCGAATGAACTTGATGAGCTTTGAATTATGTGCATTCCACTCTTCTTGCTGAAACATGAGAACACCATAATGCATGGAAAATTTAGACCAAGAACAGTCTATCCAAATAAAACTTCTGCAGGTATACAATAAAAGAGCTGCTGTCTCCCTGCAGCTGTGAGACATACCAGTTGAGCGAGCTCCACTTTGTGCTCCAGCAGCCGCAGCTCTGTTTGTTTGGCACGTCTTTCTTCAAAGAGCTCTCTCCTTTCACTCTCAACTTTTTTACGCTCCTGTTCTGCCTGCACTTCCAATTTCTGCTCAATTTCTTGGCGTCTTTTTAACTGGAGGGGGGGAAAACATGAAGTTTTAAAATTAAAGCAGCACTTTGTTTCAGATGTGGTTTGACTGTGTTGTGTGCAATTCGCTGACTCTATCTCAACTTGAATTGAATACAAATAACGTGGGTTGGGAATAATTCAGCTTTGAGGACCAGATGAGAAAAATAATATTCTTTATTCTAGACAAATATGTCAAAGGCACTGCCTCACAAAGGAAACAAAAAAATAGGACACAAAGCATGTTTTTTTAATTCATAGCATATACCCACCCGCTCTGTGGACACAGTAGACTCCTGCTTAAACTTTTGCAATGTTCCCATCAATAGGCCAAACATGCGCCGGTTTCTGAATGAGCAGATAAAACAGTTAAGTTCCAGGTTTAATTAGCCATTCAAGCAAATTTGTGGTGAAAAAACAAGGAAATAAATTATAAAAAGCTTTTCAGACAATGCCCAAGTCAATAGCAGTACCTCTGCTTTCCTCTCTCATCCATTGTCTGATCTTGAATAAGATCTCGGCGCGTACGTTCTTTGGAGGTAGCAACCACAGATGACTGCAACGCTGGCTGTAGATAAAAAAAAAAAAGAGCAAGGATATGTTAAAAACATAAGCAGACAAATCTACATAAGTGGGGGGAAAAAAAACATTTAGTCTGCATACTTTTTTGACATCGTCATCATCCTCAGCGTCGCTGTCATGGCGTGAATCTCTCCTGGCTCGCTGAACCCCTGCCAGCCTAGTTTGGCATAATCAGATTGTAAATACATTTGGAAGCATGCTTAACAGAAATGAACTTATTTCATAACATATCTAGAAATCAGGTAATCGGTAAGCGATGCCCCACCTCAAGAGTGCCCCTTCGATGTCTCTCTGTTTGGCTGGGGGTCCTCCACCACTATCTGAGAGTGCACGCCTGATAAGGGTTGACAGACATTGAGAATAAATCCAACATGAAATTACTACAAGCACTTGCTAACATAAGAACAGATTCTTACCTCAGCAAATTGATTCCACGCCCCCTACCTCCACCTGGGCCTGTGATGGTAAGTCTCCTATTTTGACCCGGTCTAGAAAAAGGCAAAAGGTGGAAGATGCAGAGTTAATAATTATACCTTTATATAAAAGAACAGACCCAACTATGACTGTACGACTTCTTGCTCAGCTACGTACGCAAGCTTCTCAGTTACATAGTCTAGGTCAGTGGATATTAATATTTAATATATAGTCACAGACATGGACAACACTAAATATAGATAATTTAGTAATTCCAGACCCAATTAATTGATGGTTTATGCTTTTCAACTTATTTTTAAATAATCATGTTCAACAGCCAAAATAGATTTTTGTCCAATCAAATCCTCTGTAGAATGAGACTGACCTGCCCCCTTAATACCAGCTGACACATAGCAAATCACGTCCATTGCTGTTACATACTTAAAGCCTATTGGCTATTTAAAAATAAATAAATAAATAAAAAGTCTTTCCAATCCGGTCCAGGCAACATGTTGCCAATAAACATGCACTTCTAAAGCTATATGGGGGATCTTTAAGAACATTTTTGTTACTTTAATAAGACAAACAATTACGGTACTGTTTTGTGTCGCTGCTATCCAAAGCAAAGTTCTTGAAGCAAATCCACTAACACACCTCACTTCCCATTCAAACAAAGCAGGAGGTCCCTGCAGGACTCATGTATCACCTTTGCCAACAGTTAAACTCTAAAGATAAATCTTCGAAGAGAACCTTGTTTTTAATTTGATTAACACGATACCGAGGCTAGATTTAAAACCAGCCTTCATTATGAAGAAATGAAGCGCAGAATGGGTTTTCTGAGGCGTGTCATTGTGCTTTCAAACACAAACTGCGGACTTGCTGCTAGCTTTCTAGCATATTTATTTATGGCGGCCTGGGTGATATACATAACTGTGAGATATCACTGCACAGATATAAAAATTAATTAGTGTAATATATCGTTGTTTTAACCCCTGAAATGAAACACACGTGATTCTTTAGCTTGCGAGCTAGACGCAGTCTAAGCTTGCTAACAGGCCCTGGCTTATTTTCCCCCCAAACAAATGTTACTGATTAAAACGCTTCATTAAGTAATACCTTAATTCGCTCGGATCTCTGCCGGTTAGTTTTCGAATATTTTCGTCCACGCTCTTTAAGCTTTCCTTGGCTTTTTCCAGCTGGTCTTGCAAACTTCGCACGACCACCGCCATCTTGCGCTTCGTCTTCCAGCAGCGCGTGGAGCGTCGTGCACGCGCTCGGATCACGTGCGGTCCTGTAATATTACAGGTGGCGCGCAAGAACCGCCCTTGATTGACAGGATCACCGTTAAATGACAAATTCATTCATTTCAGTGCCAGGCTGTTGTATGCAACTATGTTTTTGTGTCCCAAAGTAAATTTTTTACCCCTCATTGCAACATTTGTTATATCAGATTTTCCTATGGCTGCTATAACACTTGCCATTGCCACATATAACAGGGTTACAAACGTCTCTTGTTTTTTCAGTCATGAAAAATATTACAAATAATAATAATAATTATTATTATTATTATTATTTTGGACAGACAGGTTCTTGAAAAATCTTGTCTCTTTATCTTGCATACCACATCTATGACATCTATCTATCTATCTATCTATATTTTTTAATAAAAATAAGGATGATTTTTAGTGAGTTCTTTAATAAATCTGAAATGGTTTTATTTAGCAGACGCAGCACACCACCAGCATGACAATGAAATACCAAAAGGCCAAAGATGTTTACATTTTATGTCAGAAATTAAGTTTTATTTGACAATAAAAATGCTTTAAAGGACAGTAATTTATAGTTGTAACAGGTGTACTTCAATATTACATGGAACCCAATGCAATTGGCTTGTATAGTCCTTTACAAAATCTCATGAGAATCTCTCATGATTCCTTTCACGCACATGAATTTTCTTCACAAAGGCCCCTCCGTCTGTTTCCAAGTTCTTCTCATTCTTTGTCAGCCAAATCATTTTGCTCAAAATACCTTTAATAGACAGGAGTGTGATTATACTTCATAAGGACACCTGCACATATTTCAGGGAACCCTAAATCTGTCTATAACAGCACCATGTCAGTTACCTGGCAACAATACAAATCATCAAGTTAAGAGCTGACAAACGATCGTCATCTTTGCTCTCCTGGAAGAGAAAAATAATATACAGTCTATTTTAAGCAACCTATTTTAGGCTGTCAACAAACAAGCCTTCACCTGTGCAACTGCAACAGAAGCCAGGGAGAAAATAATGATAGCCCAGCTTTTCATTCAGAGCAAACCAAAAGGTGTTTACCAGATTGGCACGCACTGCAGAGCACCGTCTTGCCAACTGTCTGATAAGGGAATGTGCTTCAGGAAGCAGCGGTTTCTCAAGGCACGCTAGTAATGCATAAAGCCATCTGCCCTGTGAAGATGAATGTGCAACGTACAGCTAAACTGAAATACAGTTCAATAATACCATTAAATTTTATTGGGAAAAAATGCAAAACATACAATTTATTAGTGACAAAGAAATAAATATTTTACCTTTTCTTTAAATATATTCATGTATATTGAATGTGACACAATAGAGAAATTGGACTTACCAGTTGTGGTACAAAGTCTCTCTCCTCAAACCAATTGATTAAATAATCAAGCACAGCTGAAATGGTTGACTGAATAGGGAATGCAATGCAATGACAATTAAATATTAAAATCTGTGAATTATATGTGAATAATAATCACTTCTGCTGTCAAATGGCAGTTACCTGGTTTAGTTTGCTGACAATGCTTAGGAATGGTGGGAAACCAGTCTGATATAAAGAGATTCAAGAACATCAAATCATGGCAGAATGCTCACATTTTGTAATAATAAATCTACTCAATGTAATCTACTTATACTGACAACCATTATCACAGTGTGTTGATAATCTTATAAGGGGGGAATTATTATTATTATTACCTTGATATAATCAAGACTCAGGTTAACTTTGTCTTCTTCTTTCAGCTGGATGTCAAGGCAAACATTCTCACCCAAGCAGAACCTCTTCCATCCATCCTCATCCTCCATTTTGGGCTAAAGTGGGGAGAAGACTTTGCTTTTAAAGCAACTTTTTCATCATTTAATCAAAAGTACAGTAACTGAATGTACTACAGGATTGTAACGTACAAGTATGTTTTATGTGAGTGGAACGAGTCGTTTTAGGGGGGCGTGGCAGAGTCTTAACTTTGATAAAGAATATCTCTTTGGTTTTGAGACTTTAGTCTTTGCAACTTCAGGGATCTTATCTATGCACAATCAGCTTGTAACACTCCAAACAGAAAGGAAAACTTGAAATCGCATCATATGACCCCTTTAATGTCTGTGTAATGTAATGTTTATGTGAGCCTATTGTGTAATGTGTGGAATTTTGTATTTGTGATTGTAAGATATATCGTGTGGATTGCGTGTATGCAACTGTTTAATGGTATGTTGATTGTTTGTTGAATAATTGCAAACATTTCAGACTCAGTCTGACAATAAAGTATCATATCATATCATATCATATGTCTTCTGTCCAGATATCAGTTGCCTTACCATGACAACATTATCATCCAAAAACTGAGATTTCCAATGCTGACGATGTTTGTTAACACTCTGAAAAAAAGAAGAAAAAAAGAGTTATATTAATAGTTCTTAATTAAAAAGCAAACAGACAAATGCTAGATACTATTGCATAAGTACTTGTACAAGTAAAAGTTAAAATTGCACACCTGTCTGACTTCTGAAAATTTGCTGACTTGTTGTTGCTGCCATTTCAAGCAGGGAGAGAAACCCTGAGGTGCGGCCAGACAACCTGTGATCTGTTAAAAAAAAAAAAAAGCTAAATTATTACACACATAACAAGTTTTACAATTTAATAGCCACTGTTCACTTGTCACACTCACAGACACATTCACAGATTGTTTCATCTTCAGCTTCTTTGGATCAATTTGTGCCACAACAACATCTGGGCACAGAGACGCTTCCCTCCTGTAAAAAACATAATGCAACTTTATTAATTTTTACAATGAGCATCTAAAAAATCATTAGACAATAAACAAACAAAAGTATTTTTTAAAACATGTTAGAAAGCAACAAAAATATAAAACCAAGTGATAAAGTACAACGTTTTGTAACCAGATTTTCATTTTAAAAAATGCCCCGTTTCGTACAGACTTAATTTCTCGATATTAATAATGAAATGTCTTTTTACTTTTGCAATGGAATATGACTAAATATACACAAGTTAAATCATGCATATCATTAAATTTAACTTGGAAAAAAAAAGTAGGCCTATCTCAAAGCACACTATATCACTGAGAATTTTCCCAAATCAATATTTAATTTTCTTTTGCATTGGTTTTGAATTTTATGAATATTATTTTAATTTCAAATTTATTATTTTCTGTTTCAATACGATTAGAACTTCATATGTATGTACTGCACGTATGTAAAGCACAATGGTGCTTAAATAAAGTTCTACATAACGTCTGTTTTAAAACCTAAAAGAATAAATGAAGAATGACTTACTGGACCTGTCTGAGATATTCTTGAGGGTTTCTGGGCGGTTCGTTTGAGTTATATTCCTCTGTGTCGCAGGACTCCACAGGCAGAAGTCTGGGCATCAACTCCTCCACGTCTGACTTCATGTCTTTGCGTTATTTTCTATGCGCAACCATCCAAAACAAATCAATATTGACGAGTCGCTGCTGTACGTCCTCTACATGCTTGTCAACCTCTCCATTTTGAAAACATTGGCCATGATGACGACCAATAGACGCGACGTAACCGTGGTGACTCGCTCGCTAAGATACAGATGGAAAGACGGAAAAGATGTGTAGTGACATCTGTTGTTTAGGAGGAATGTGAAAAGAAATATGAACAGGATAATACAGAAGTTAAATAATCATTTTCTGTTTTATGCCTGCAGTGTATTAGTATTAGTGTCAGAATTGTACGTTTTTAAGGGGCAACATTTGCCACCTGGATGTGATTTCAGGGGCATCTTGATAACTTCATGAGGTAATTATTTTTTCATGAGGGGACAGCAGTGTGTCGGCCATGTTATGTTATGTCAAATAGTGACATGAAATAAAGCATCGAAATCTTATTTATAGACTGATATCTCAAATACAGTTTGTGCCGCTGGCAGAACTTCAGACTCTACAGACCTTTGCTCAGTCAGTCACTCCTATCAGTAATCTCTCCTTTAACAACACTGTAACAGCACTGAGTGAGCTGATGTGTTACCCATATGCATCTTATTTGTCTTATTTTGTTACTCTTGTACTGGAAAGAGCAGTCTGATCTGTTATATTCACTATAATTAAAAAGTTCTGAGCAGTATCTTATTAATCAATTACCGGTGGTTGTTACTGCTCTAATGAAAAACATAAAAATCCTACACTCTTTAAAAAAAAGAAATCCTTATTTAGCATCTATGGATTCATGAAGAACCTTTAACATCCATGGAACCTTTCAACTGCACAACGAGTTACTTTACAGTGCAAAACGTTTCTTTAGATTATTATAGTGGTAAGAGTTTCTTTAGGTTTTTAAGATGTTCTTCACACCAAGTAAAAATGGTTATTTTAGGAACTGTTCACTGAAAGATCCTTTGGAAACCAAACAATGGTTCTTCTATGGCATCATTGGGAAAACCTTTTAGAACCAACAGGATATTTTCTGTATTCATATTTTTTATGTATTCTAAATGACTGCTCTTTTAGTCTCCTAGTTATAATATAACACAATGATAGTATAAAGGCTAGTATTTCTTATGCCTGTTTCACAAGGTTTACTCACTATAATATCTCAGGTAAAATCCAAACAATGTGAAAATACTACTGCTTCAAGTAGTCTAATATTGTGAAACCTTATCTGTTTGTATGTGGCTTTGGTCCAATGTGAGTTTGCGATGTGGCTTGTGTTGATGTTAATGATTTACTGACAGTAACCTCTAATCCAATCTCTGCCTGTCAGACTGTGATCTCCTTGGATTGGCTCATTCTGTGACAAGACCAAGGGAATGACATTTCGCCGGGACTTTGCCTGTCTTTCCCTCTGACTACTGGATTTGGAAATGTACATAAAGGAATTGATCTAATGAGATGAAGGGAATTGCTGGATAAATCCAAACATGGCAGCTGTACATGCATTCATTTTGTTTCATATTGTCTTCGGCTTTTTACACCAGGGTTTGGGTTTGATTTCAGACTACAAACTATGTGGAGACCCCGAATGTGAAAGTAAGATCATCATTTATGCTCATATACTGTAAAAGAAAAGATTAGACTGAAACTGTGATGTGTGATTACTGTTTATCTAATGATTATATGGATTCATGCAAAATGATGTGATTCGTGTTCAGGTTATTGCTTTCTTATCTTTAAGTTTTTGTCCATTTCTTCAGGCATGATAAGTCGGGTGCAGGCACAGAGAGACCATAGTGCTAAAGACTGCCGCTTTCTAAACTTCAAAAAAGGGGATATCATCACTGTTTACTACAAACTTACTGGAAAAAGAAATGATCTCTGGGCAGGAAGTGTGAGTACTCTTTTCTGGTTCTGTCTTGATTAAAAACATGCATGTATAAATCAATAAAGTAAAATCAATATACAACATTTGTGCTTTAATCTGACATATAAACTCTATTATTTGTTCATTTGTTTATTAATATTCACAATATTTTACATTTTGCAGATAGAGAAGCTGTCTGGATTGTTCCCAAAAGATGCCATCAAAGTTGATCAACTGTTTATTGATGAAAAAAAGGAAATCCAGGTGCCGACCCAGGTAATGTACTTAAAAAAAAAAAACAGTTTTTAATGTACTTTTTCAAAAAACTGTTTTGTCAGGTAACCTAAAAAATGTGTTTCATGTTATACGTCTAAATCAACTGGTTTAATTTATTTAAAATGATCAAATTAACCTCAATACATTCAGTTACAGCAACAAAACTTGTTCTGATCATCTGTTTCACAGATGTATGTCATAATACAGAAGAAAAGATCTGTTACAACTTCCATTACATTAGATCCATACATTAAATCAATACATTAGATTACATTCACATTTTTAAGGCTTGGATCAGGTAAAAATTATAATTTTTCACTTGTACAGAATCTGACTCAAATAAGCTGGCGTAGCTTATGTTAACTCCAAAGAAATCTGAATTATCTGACAGAATTAATTCTTCCATGTATGCTGATTTGGTAAGAAAATTGTCTACAAAGAACATAAATATGAATCAGTGTAAATTCTCTCCTCAGGAATATGACTTCATCTGCTTTGATGATAATGGTTTAGTGATTGAGCGCAGCACTGAATTTGATGATGATCTGGAAGATTTGTCACAAGAAACCCAAGAAACCGATCTCAATGAAGTCCAAGATAAACCTACTGAAACAGAAGAGAGCGAACCCAGCCAGATTTCTGTTAAAGATGTTTCTGATCAAAACAGCCCCAAGACGACAGAAAAAGGTGGGTCTTCCTGGATAGGCTCTGCTGTTAGTGAATGGTTTGGCAGGAATGAACAAAGCAATGATGAACCACAGGATGAGATCGTTGAAGTATCCTTCAAAAGCAGAAAAATTGTGATGGATATTGCGGAGAACCATGTGGAGGAGAAGACGAATTCTGGAACGTTTGGGTGGATCAGGGGTGAACTCACCAATGCTTTTGGGTTTGGAAACAAGGATCTAAAAACTGATACTCAGGACAATATTGAGAACCCAACAAATGATGAAGATACCTCATCTCAGCAGTCTAGCTCCTGGATAAGTATGGGTAGAGATGTCTTGGACTTTAGTGAAGACAATTCTGAAGCTGCGACTAAACATGAAGCTGAGAAAACAGATGAAAACTCAAACATCGAGGATGACAGTATTCTTAACCCGAGTCAGAACATGGGTGTTGTTGACAACCTACAGAGAGATGAAAACAACCCAGATGACAGTGTGGAAAATAAGGACGGTCCTTTGGAGGACAGGAAAACAGAAAATGAAAAAGAAGAAGAGCAGGCGGGGTGGTACGGAAATATGTACAACAGAATCACAAACCTTTACAGAAAAGAGCAAACTAAAGATGATGAGGATGATGGAGGCAAAGACAGTTTGTCAGAAAGCCCTGGATCTGCTACAAATACTGAGAACACTGAAACCAAAGATTCAGAATCAAGTTCACAGTCCATATTTTCAGTCAATGGCCTGACATCAATGCTTAAGCTTCCTTTTCAGGCAGACACAGTAGTAAACAGAGATGAGGAAAAGACAGAAAAGGAGGAACATCCAGGTAAGGAAGACTTTGATGAGGAACAAAATAATAATGAGGATCAAGAAGAAGAAATGTTGACTGATATTGATGAACAGGACTCAAACCCAACAGACACTGATGTACTTAGCGTTGCATCTGATAACGTGGAACAACTAGATGAAGTATCGAATATGACAAAATACAGCACAGATTCACAAATCCTTGAGAAAAAGTCAGCAGATAATTTAACTGACGAAGTTCAAAGTGAAAACATTGCTGATTTTTTTGAGGGAAAGGTGGAGCAAGATACGAGAGATGTGCAAAGTGACGAGGAAAAGACAGGAACGGAAGAAGATCCAGGTAAGGAAGACTTTAATGAGGAACAAAATAATAACAAGGATCAAGAAGAAAAAGTGTTGATTGATATTTATGAACAGGACTCAAACCCAATAGACACTGATGTACTTATGGAAACTCAGTCACTGTCTAATAAAACAACAACTTTAAAAGATAGCATTGCATATTATAGCATTGAACAACTAGCTGTAGAATCTAATATGACAGATGACAGCATAGATTCACAAATCCTTGAAACCAAGTCAGCAGATAATTTAAATGAAGAAGTTAAACGTGAAAACAATGCTGATTTTTTTGAGGGAACGGTGGATCAAGATACAAGAGATGGGCAAAGTGATGAGGAAAAGAAAGGAAAGGAAGAAGATCCAGGTAAAGAAGACTTTGATGAGAAACAAAATAATTACAAGGATCAAGAAGATAAAATGCCGACTGATATTTATAAGCAGGACTCAAACCCAACCAACACTGACATACTAAGTGAAACTCAGGCGCTGCCTGACAAAACAATGACTTTAAAAGATAGCATTGCATCTGATAGCATTGAACAACTAGATGTAGAATCTAAAATGACAGAAGATTCACAAATCTTTGAAACCAAGTCAGCAAATGATTTAACTGAAGAAGTTAAAAGTGAAAATAATGCTGATGTTTTAGAAGGAGCTGTAGAGAAAAATATGAAAGATGTGCAAAGTGACAAGGAAAAGACAGTAAAGGAGGTAAATTCAGGTAAGGAGGACTTTCTTGAGCAAAAGAATGTGAAAGATGAAGAAATATCTGATGTTGTCAAGCAAGAATCAATCACAAAGGATGTTGATTTACTTGATGAAACAATGACTTTAAAAGACAGCGTTGCATCTGATGACATTAGAGATATAGATGGCTTTTCTAAAGAATCTAACACCCAACATGGTGATGAAGTTAAGTCTGCAAATACAAACGATAAAGTTATTCAGAGCACAAACAACTTAACTGATTCATCTTATGACATTTCAGAAGGCAAGTTGACACAAAGTCTGTCTGAACAGGGCGATTTAGACACTATCAAACAGCAAGAAAATGATTCTAATGAAATTAGTACAGATCCTGTAACTGGTGCTAATACATCTGAACTGCCAGAGTCAGATATTCAAACAGGTACTCGGTTACATTATGAAAAAACACAAGAATCAAATGTTGCAGATTTGTACACTGACTCTCATACTGAAACTCTCACAACTGGTCAAAGTGTAAATGCAGATGTAAATACAGAACCGATTATGGATGCATTATCAGAATATAATAATGAAAAACAATTAGCTGAAGGCGACCAAGGTATATCGAAAGAAAATTATGAGGTAGTTATAGACAGAAAAGATGAATTAGTTATGGAAAGAAATGAGGCACAATTAGATGAAGTGCTACCAAAAGACATCACATTTCATGAAGAAAAGTTATCAGATTCAGAAGCACATGCAACGCAAATGAGCAATGAACATAAATGGGACACAAACATAAATCCTCTTGATGAAAGATCTTCTCTTAATCACACTCTTGCAGCAGATGAATTAACTGTAACTAGTGAAGAAAATTTGCATTCAGAGCTTGAGTCAAATTCATCCCTAAACGTCACAGATTATGAGATGGATAATACCAGTGAATCGCATCATGAATCATTGATGATAGAAAACTCAGGTATAAGTATTGTTAAGGATACTGATTCAGCAGGTAAATATAACGATGAGGTTGTATCTCATGAAGAGCAAGAGGAATCAGATACAGTTTCTGAACCTACAGAAAATTATTTTGAAAAAAAAGAGAAAGAGGATGACACACAAATCACACATGAAATTCAAACACAGGAAACACATACAAATAGCCCATCGCTAAACACATCTGATGGATCTGATGATTTAGAAGATGCTGGTCATGATCCCAGTTTACCAGAAAATGCAGACATTGATAATATTCCTAACGCTGTGGCTGAAGACCCAGATGGCTATACAACTTCCACAGAAACAGAACTGACAAATGAATTCTTCTCAAAGAATTACTCAGTTCGGGATGGCAATATTAATACCATGCATGATCAAAATCAAAGTGTTGAGCACAAAGAGGAGACTGACACAGCAAATAATGAGGATCGTCAAACCGATTCAGAAAGTGTCACACGAAGGAAGGAAAGTGGCATAAGTGCCATCTGGGATCAAAGTGATGATGGTGACATGGCAGTGAAGTCAGAAGATAAAGAAGAACATAGTGATGAAGAACAGCCTGGAAGCCTTGAAATTCAAGACAAAAAAACTGTCAATCAACCTACAGAAACCTCTAAAGAATATACAAACTTATATCCTCATCTGAGCGAACAGAATATTGAAGACCTTTTAGATTTATTTGGAGACCAGAAGTTGTCATGGCTGGATTCCAAAATGGGAAATGTTAATGCAGGTCAAGATAATGATGACATTGATGAACTTGGTGACTTTGAACAGCTGTTGGATTACCATATGAAGACGAACACCAAATTGGGACATATTCAACAAGATAACGGTTTTCCTGGCAAGGATAATGCTAAAGAATATCCAGCACTACAAAAACTGTTAACCCTCTTATCTTCTCTAAGAAAGAAATATTCACCAGTGATAACAGATAACAGTTTAGAAAGCCCAGGTACTGATGATTCGTACTGATCATTTTCGAAAATAATAAGAGCATGACAGATAATGGATTTCATAATTTTGGTGAATACTGCATGGAACAAAAACTGCTTTGTGATATTATTTGAGTGATGGTAATGTAAAAGTTGTCGAATTTTCTGTAATGTTCCCTCTCTGTCCTCACAGGGATCAGCAAAGATGACTGTGTTCATGAAGCATGTTTAGATGTGAATAAGAATACACAAATCTCCACAACAGAGGTTGAAAATAATCAAGTTACCGAAGACAGAGCTGATATAAATGACTTGGGCAATCCTCAGAATGAGCCCGTCTCTGAGGAAAAGGACCTTTCAGCAAGCAGAGCTAATGTGGAGGATGTTCAGACTGATGAGCAGGATATACAAAAGCATGAGGATTGGACATCTTTTGAAACCAAGAAAACTACTTTCCAAACCCACGGTCTTATCTCTGAGGAGCATGTTGAATCACAGAAAGAGCATGTTGAATCACAGAAAGGTAATCACTTTTTTGGACTTAAAATTATTTTCATCATCATTATCATTTGCCTTTCCTCCTGTTGGTCCAAACCCATCATGAAAAAACTACATTTTGAGGTGTGACATTTCACACATTACATATACATTGTGGATTGTAAAAACATAAATGTGTTTTGTTGTTGTTGTTTTATGACAGGTGAAGGGCAATTTCATCAGATGGCAGTTTTTGTTGAAGTCACAATTAATGAAATTGCATCTATAGTGGACAAGGTGAGTGTCTCAGGAAAAGTAGCCTGCTAAAAGTAGCCTGTCCCATGTTTATATATATATATATATATATATATTTGTAAAATATATCAATTTCAAAAAGTGAAACTGAGTGGACTGAAGCTGGAGTCAGTGCATCAAGAGTCACCACACTCAGACGTTTTCAGGAGGAAAAGGGCTACCAAGCCACTTCTGAAACAGAAACATCGTCAGAAGCATCTTACCTGGGCTAAGGAGAAAAAGAACTGGACTGTTGCTCAGTGGTCCAAAGTCCTCTTTTCCGATAAAAGTAAATTTTGCATTTCATTTGGAAATCAAGGTCTGGAGTCTGGAGGAAGCCTGGAGAGGCACAGAATCCAAGCTGCTTGAAGTCCAGTGTGAAGTTTCTGAAGTCAGTGATGATTTGGGGTGCCATGACATCTGTTGGTGTTGGTCCATTGTTTCATCAAGTTCAAAGTCAATGCAGCCATCTACCAGATTTTGAAGCACTTTATGCTTCCATCTGCTGACCAGCTTTATGGAGATGGTGATTTCCTTTTCCAGCAGGACTTTAGCACCTGCCCACAGTGCCAAAGTGGTTTGCTGACCATGATATTACTGTGCTTGACTGGCCAGCCAACATGCCTGACCTGAACCCCATAGAGAATCTATGGGATATCATATTTTCAAGAGAAAGATGAGAAACGGTCAATTCAACAATACAGAGGAGCTGAAGGCCGTTATTAAAGAAACCTGTGCTTCAATAGTGCCACAGTGCCACAGGCTGATCGCTTCCTGATCGCACACCTCAGTGATGCTGTAATTTGTGCTTAAGGAGCCCCGACCAAGTATTGAGTGCATAAATAAACATACTTTAAAGCACTTGAGCTTTTCTGTTTTGCAAATCCTTTTTTTTATTGATCTTAGGAAATATTCTAATATTTTGAGATACTGGATTTTTGACTTTCATGAGCTGTAAGCTCTACTCATCAAAATTAAAACAAAAAAACTTTTGAAATGTTTTACTTTACATGTAATGAATCTATCTAGAATATATGAAAGTTTCACTTTTTAAATAAGTTACAAAAAAATGAACTTTTTCACGATATTCTACTTTTTAATGATGATGAAAAATCAGTCATTTGTACAATTAAAATCACTCAAATAATGTAATATTTTTTACTTAAAACATTGATTTGATATTCAATTCATTCTAGTAGGATATAGGCTATTAATGTTATTTATTATTATTGACTTTTTAATTATGGTGTTTATTTTATGTATATCGGTGTTTTTACCTACACGTGCAGTAAAAGTGAATCTAAAGTAACGTTACACATTACCCAAATTTTACACGGAAAATAAAAGTTATTATAATATTTCGTATAGCTCCTGAGGACAACAATCAACATTTTCTGAAGCTACTTTATGTTCAAAATATTTTTTAAAGTGTTTAACGCAATATATTGTACCCTATTTGAGGAAACCGCCGACGACTAACGTTACAGTCTATTTTCTGTCTTGACATGTCGCCAAAAAGTGTCGTATTTTGCAGTCAAGGCAAGTTGATCGATATTGAAAAATACTTACTGTCACTACAACTAAATAACCTATAAAACCAACATAGGTGATAAATAAATATACATTAATGCAGACACAAAGGTTAGTTAAGTACCGGTAGTAACGTTAATTTTGAGTTGACTTGAATCCAGACAGACTTGAGCTGCTCAACCGGTCTCTGGACCAATGACCTTTGTTTATAGATATATATTTAACTGACACAACCACTAATGAAACATACTTACCCATATTTTAAACTATGACGTTTCATAACTACCTCATGACAAATATTTTTGCGTGTACGCTTACTGACTAATTCCTCAGTGTCGATGTCGATACGCCTGTCTCTTTAAAACTCGAACGGAACGTTGTGGCATTCAGCAATTGGTGACGTGTGGAAGAAACCATGACCCTTGTAGGGGTGTTCAATTTTGTGGATTTTACGGTTTTCGCATAAAATAAAATAAATATTATTGTTTTATATAGCAAAATACATATTTTGTGCTTTAAAATTAATATTTAAGCAAATATAACTTTAGCTCGGTTTAAATTTTCGAGACACAAGATCATATGCTTTACAAATCCTCCTTAAAACACAAGAGTGCGCTCTTCCTCTCAGCGCAGTGCGCACTAGCAGTCAGAGTAGAGCAGCATCCGGCACCATGGCATAACAACAGATAAATTAACAAATTATAGAATATAGAATAACTCAGTTTGAATATAATCATGGCAGACGAATTTAAGGCCGAGTCAGTCGTCACAGAAGCGACTGACATGAAAGGAGCAGCGAAGATTTACTACACACTCGCCGTGGAGAAAATCAAAGATGTATGTGGCACAGTGTGTATGATGAAACAGCGTTAGTGTGTATGGCAGGTGTCATATATATTTCTATTAAGTCAGCTATCATAGTTCACAGAATTAATTCTAGTGCAGTATTTACTAGTGTTTAATTAGATGTATACTGTGTAAACCGTTTTGTATTAAGACATATAGCTGGTTAGCATTGAAGCATCTGGTACTGTACATGTTGCTCATTTCATCTTAAATAACCATTGATTTGTGTGATTGTGTTAAACTTATTGATTTATAGATCTACAATGACTTCAACTGCTCTTGTTTACCAGTTTATGACGGTTTAGCTTTAGTGTATTGAGAGGTGTGTGTATATTGTCTTTTTTATCTTACAGTGGCATTGGTTTTGGTCAGTTATTGACAGAGGAGGATGTCTGAGATCGTTTTTTTTAAATCTATTTTAAAACCTTTAAAATATAAATGTGTTAGTAACCTTTTAATAGTTTTGATTTCTTGACTGTAAAAAGTATGTAACAGTAAAGTTAAAAGTGCTAAAATGCTCTTTGCAAAAATGTGTGATATAAATATTCATTATTATTACTGCTACGTTTAAGAAATAATAATGCACATTTATGTGAAACTACTAAAAATTGTGTCTGTGTATGATCACGTGAATGTGGTTTTAGGTTTATAGAACATCCTGTTTAAAAGCATCTGTCCACTTTTGTATGTGTGTGTGACAGAGAGAGGGTTATGGAAAGCCTTATAATGTGAAAACTTGTACAGTTGTTAAATTTATACTTCTCTTTTTCTAGAGAATTCATATATCCATTTAACTTCTGTGTCTTAGGTTGTGTCTTCACTTCCTGATGATATCCGGCCTGGTCCTGACTTATATGGACTGCCATGGGAAGCTGTGGTTTTCACTGGATTTTTAGGTTTATTCACACTGCTTCTGTTCAGCTGCAGGTTCATTCATTCTGTAAGTCATGAATTACTGCTACATAAAAATTGCACATTTTATGAGTGTTATCATTTCACTAAATAAGCTTTTTCTGTTTTGTTCTACAGATCAGAAGTCGACTATATGCAAGTGAGTGTTTTTCCAGCTTTAAACCTATCCTCAGTATCTGATTTAACTGATTTCCACTGTCAGCTCTCAGCTGATCCTGTCTGTTGATTTGTTTGCAGGTAAAGAGAAGCAAATGGTGCAGAAAGTGGCTGAACTGCTTGATGAAAAATGCAAAGTGCTGGAGACATTCAGTGAGGTTAAACAGAAGGTGAGAAATGCTGGTATATGCTCTAAACATAATATACATCCATACTTGTATAAATGCATTCTCCTGAATCAGTCCATCTAAACAATGTCTGTCTGTCTCAACAACAGTTTGACAAACTAGAGTTCACACTACAGAACAATGGCATGTCTGCACAAGCTGCAGAAAAAGACAATTTAGAGGTAAAATGGTCATTATGGTCTCAAATCTTCCTGTTAAAAAACATGCAGTTACTTGGCTCACTGATGTTTATAAATGTGTCTCCCTGACCCCTAGTTACCTAATCCGATTATACTGCCCTTAGGTGGCGTCACAGAAGCTTGAACAATCAAATGCACAGATGAAAAAGGAAATAGAGAGGCTGCAAGAAGAGCTATCCCAACAAAACAAAGCAAGAAAACAGCAAGAGGATCAGGTGATGTTGTCATACACACAGATACACTCACTTTACATATCCAAACTACCCTCTTCATGCTTGATGCCCTTTATGTTGTCTGTATCTGTCCTAAAGGCTGTTATATTTGTTTTACAGCTTGCTGAACTCGAGCAGATTTTAAGAAATTTAGAAGAGGAAGCTAAAGAACGAAAGTCCCAGTTAGAACAGGTATTGACTATGTATATGATGCATGTTTCAGTCATATTTCCTTTTAAAACACTTTAACGTTTTAAGTTATCTGTTCCTCCTGTAGGACAACACAACACTGAAGATCCATGAGATCAACACAGAACGACTGCAGAAGAACCTGCAGGCATCCAAAGAAGAGCATGCAATGCTGCTCGAGAGTAAAGCACAGGTGAGATCTGTGTTAGGGTACTTAGTTCGGACGGAGAAGATAAACAGATCAATAAAATCACTGTAATGCAAGCCGCTTCATGGCTTACTACCTAAACATACATGTAACATGAGTGCTTATGTGTTCATCTCTCATACAGCTGGTGCAGGAGGCAGAGGACTGGGGTGAACGTCTCGGTGAGCTGGAGGAGGAGATGAAAATGTGCGAAAGATCACATACTGGCATGCTGGAGGACTGCGCTAATAAAGATGATCGCATCAAGGTAAAAACACACCAGAAAAATCACACCAGACTCATAGAGAAAAAAAAGTATCTTACTTTTTTCAGTATCTATATGGTATATATTCAGTAAATATTTCTGTGTGTGTGTATATATATATATAATTTATATAACAATGTAAATGTCTTTACTGTCACTTTTGGTCATATTAATGCATCATTGCTAAATAAAACTAATAATTTATTTTAAAAAATAATAATAATTTACTGACCCCAAATGGTAGTGAATGTGATATAATTTAGGTTGCAAAAAGGTGGAAAATTTCCAGTAAATTTCGGACACATTCCAGAAATTTTGGAAACTTTTCCAGGATTTTTATGGAATATTCCAGGGATTTTTGGAAACTTTCCAGAAACTTACCGGAAATTTTCCACCCCTTTGCAACCCTAATAATATATATATATTAAATAATTAAATATTTTCTTAAATAGACAATATTTATTTAAACTTTACTCAAAAGTATTTGAAAACAGAAAAATATTAATTGACTAAGCAATATATTGCTGGCAGTCTAGTGCACAACATGGTAAAACTGCATTTCAAAAAAAAAAAAATTCCTTTTCTTTTCTTATATCAGTCACTGACGGAGTGCCTTTTGAAGATGCGAGATTGGGATTCTGAGGACGAGAGCTGCGTTGACGGCAGCACTAATACAACTGGAGCTGAGAATGGAGACAGTTCAGGTACAAACTCTTGAGGTTCACTTGGGAATATTGTATTTGAAGTCAGGTCTTGAAATATCATCTCATATGTTTTTTGTGCTTGCAGATTTCCATCAGAAGCAAAAAGTACAGAAACTTATTGAAGCGGCCAAGGTATTCCTACTCAAATCTGAAACCTAGTGAAACACCTAGATACCACATATGACTGCCAAACATGCGGTCAAGTATGGCAGCTCGCTGGGGTTTGAAGCACAACCCTTCTGTGTCAGATTAAATGAATAGCATCTGTCTACATCCAGAATATGCAGATATGCTGCTAACAGATATGATGCTGTAGATAAGTTTAGTCCTCCTCTTTGTCACAGATGAGTGCAGACTTGAAGTCCATGGAGGAGGACAAGAACAGAGTGTTCGCCAAACTCGCAGATGAAATTAAAGCCAAAGAAGATCTTCAAGGTAAAACTTTGGGTCTACTAGAATTGAAACAGGTGCTGATGCATGAACCTTTTAATTTGATAAATTATTACATTTTGATTGATTGTAGAAAGACGATGTGACTTATTCATCCATAGTGGGAATCTTTAGGCACGTTAAGGTTTTATTTTCAATTGATTTGTACTCTTATCTTACTGATTTAATCTTAACATCACAACGTGTTTGCTTTCCTACATGATTTTATAGGAAAACACCTGCTCTGCAAATATTATGAGCAATAAAAGTGGATCTGATTTGCTTTGGCCTGATTATATCAAACATGATCATTCAGACTGTAAATGAAGACTTGTTTCTCTGTATTCTCAGAGGGGATCAAACAGCTTGAGGAGCAGAAGGAGGTGTTGGAATCAGAGAGTGCCAACTATGCTAGTGAAAGCCAGAAACTCCAGCAGAAACTCCAGATCATGACTGAAATGTACCAGGAGAATGAACTCAAACTACACAGGTTTGGACCGTTGAAAATCTTCATCTTCCACTCGTTATACTTTGCAGTGTCTTTTTATTGGAAATTCAAATACTAATGCTAATAATTCAATTATTTCTTGTACTCTTGTTAGGATGTTGACAGTGGAGGAGAAGGAGCGCTTGCAAAAGGAGGAGAAGCTCAACAAGGCAGGCAAGAAGATCAGTCTTGCTGCAGAGGAGCTCAACACTTACAGGTCAGAACAACTTGTATCGCACACATGAGGAAGTTAAGTAAAGTATGATATAGCATGTGATAAAATCAAAGGAAATGGTCTCTGAGAAGGGCAGGAAACATGATGCCAGATGAATGTTCACCAAAACAGGACGTTTACATTATAGTCTCTTTCACTATGTTTATATAGACATCGAGCCAAAGACCTAGAGGAAGAACTGGAAAGGACTTCACAGGCCTACAAGAATCAGGTGACACACTAGTAATGCTATATAGAGTTACAACATCTCTACATGATTTATATTGATAGAAGTTCTTCAGTGACACATGCTGATGATACCCACACTGAATATGTTTATTATAGCCTATTATTATTTTAATACAAAATTTACTCAAAATACTTTCATATAAAAATATCTGAAACCACAAAATGTGCATTGTCAATTGATGAAATTGTTGGTAGATTTTGGAACTGACATTAGGGTGAGACATTATACATCCTTATATCAGTCTGTCATTATGATATAGAGCTATGTGGCTGATATGAGGATGTATAATTCATAATTAATTAATTACAATTATTTTAAATAAATATTTATTATATAAATTATTCTTTTTTTCCTATCACAAAGAAGACTTGTATGTATGACCAATACGAGGATGTATAATAAATACAATTATATTAAAATATTTTTAAAAATAATAATTTTATATAAATATGTATTATATTAACTTTTCTTTTACCACCACAAAAGAGAGTGATGTCTCATAAATATTGATATAATATCCGTTTATCATTTTTATATGTGAATATTTATTATATATGTTTGTTCTTTTTTCTACCAGATTGCTTCTCATGAGAAAAAGGCTCATGATAACTGGGTAAGTAGTTTTCAGACCACTTATATTTGATCCATAGCAGTCATCAATAGCTTCATTGTGTCAGATGTTATTTTTATACTCTTCCTATTTTCTGTGTTATAGCTAGCCGCTAGGGGAGCAGATCGAGACCTGGCTGATGTCAAGAGAGAAAACGCTCATCTCCGCCAGAAGTAAGATTGACTAGAGTATTTTACTGTACTGTTTTATATACAGGATAACCTGTATTTATCCATACATATCAATGTGTTTACTATTGCAGGCTGACTGATGCCCAATTCAAGTCTGAGATACTTGAAAAGGATGTACGAGAGGGCAGACCTTTATTTAGAGGTCAGATACTTTCCACTTCCCTTTGGCTCGTACATGTCTATGTTTAAAATGGTGTTAACCTTCAGATATGCATTTCCCCATCTCACAGGTGAAAGATCTCCATATGGACCCTCTCCTCTTAGCCGACCATCCTCAGAAACACGGGCCTTCCTCTCCCCGCCTACACTAATGGACGGACCCCCTCGACTCTCACCGCAGTTTATGGGTGCAGGCAGAGGTGATATTCACACATCCCTCCCTTTTTTAATTCTGGGAAAAGTCTTCTAGCTAGTATGAAAAATGTGATTCATTTTTTTGCATTGTCAGTCTTTAGTTTAGCATGGTTATCTAGTAATATTCTGTATGTGTCTGTGTAGCACATGCATGAATCCTGTTCACTTCCCATTAGATATAGTTGATATGTTTGCATTAGGGGTGTAACGGGTTTGATTTCTCACGGTTTGGTTTGTGTATGGTTTGGTAAGTAAAAGCTACCTATACACTACTGTTCAAACGTTTGGGGTCAGTAAGTTTTTTTTAAAGAGATTAATACAATATTATACGTACAATATGAAATTATTCAGCAAGGATGCAAATAAATTGATTAAAAGTGGCAGTAAAGACAATAATGCTGCAAAATATTTTATTTTAAATCAATTCATTTGATACTCAAAAAATATATATTACCTAATATTAAACTGTTTTTCAACATTGATGATAATAACAATGTATCTTGAGCAGCAAATCAGCATATTAGAATAATTTCTGAAGGATCATGTGACACTGAAGTCTGGAGTAAAAAAATGAATTTTTGCATTTAAATGCATACTAAACTGTGGGTAGCAAATCATTCCCCAAGTTTGCATATAGAAAAGTCTTTTTGTGTTTCATTACCCTCGTTAATATTTCGTTGGTTGTCTCCCTTTCCTCCCTTTTTCTATTCTTAATTTCCTCAAACATTTTTATGTGCCGTCTCTCTCCACTCCATTCATCTTCCTTCACTCTCACTGTCACATAATCAGCATCCCGTGGCGTGGGAGAGCCCCCTAGTGGTGGGCCAGACTTTGAGCGGAGTGGCCCTCACTCTGATAGTGGCTCACTGTCTCCCTCCTGGGACAGGGAACGCAGGGGCCCTCCCCCCCCTCCAGGTACAGTGATGTTCCCACTGCTGTGGCTGCCCCGTAGCAGGAGGAAATACTTCTCTAGCTCTCAATGATCAAGAATTATTGATGGAAAAACTATGAGCACATTAACATGACTGCCCATTTTTATAACATGTTAATAGTTTAGCCAAACATAACAGGTCTTTTAGATTTAAAGGTACAGTGAAGCAAAAAAACACTGTTTATTTCTAATGATCAGAGAGGGAGGAAATGGTTGCGTAAAACTACATTACGATGCAAGAAATATACTATAAATGCTAAAAAAAATGTAGAATATGCAGTCTATAGGAGGCTTATTAGCTTGATTCAGTATTAATTTCCTATTGATTTATGAATACTAATCACTCAACTGTGTAATTTAGCCAACAGTGTGAGGTGAGAGGCGTTTCTGTTACTGAAGCTCAAACTCGGTTATTCAGAGGTGGCTGAGAAGCGCTGACTCAGCCGCACAGCTCATTGAAGAGTCACAGAACTGGGCCTTCTTTGTTCTAGACGTTTCTGTGATTTTGGCTTTGTCCCACTGCCCCCTGCTGCTCCTCACTGCTGGGCCGAATGCTGTGGACTAAATGTTCAGCGCAGTGATTAGTTATTTCATACTGTGGCTGTGAATAGCACAGAACATCACTGTATTTTTTAATGTCATTATCATCATGACCATTCTTTTTTATGTGTAGTGCATCATTCCTATTACATCCTCTGTGTTCATGGGCCAATCATTTTCAAATGCTTATTTTTGTTTTTATTTGTATTAATGTATAATGTGGTTCGAAAGGGTCTTGAATTTGGACAGTTATATGTATAAATAATCACTATATATTTAAAATATATAATTTAATTTGTTTTCATTTTATAAATTACAATTTTTTAAATAATTATTTGTACGTTTTTGTTTTTCATTGTAATAAATTATACATTTTTCTGATCCCGTATAAAGTGTTTGAAAGGCTCTTGAGAATATTAGAATATTGAGTATAATAATATAATACAAAATTATTTATATCCGTTTCTGATTCCCTATTAAAATGTAAAGGCTCTAGTTTATTTATAATAAATAAATGTATATAAAAAAATATAATATTACATTACATAAATGATGATCTTGATAATAGGTTTATACAAGTAAATATATTTTATATAAATATTCTTTTTTTTTAATATGTTTATGAAAGGTCACCCTCTACCAGACCCGGGTTTGCCCTTTAGGAGGCCTCCTCCAGGTCCGTATCCTATGGGTCCTTTGCCTCCTAGACCTCCATTTCCTCCTGAGCCATACTTTGGTGAAAAATCAGGTGAGTCTTTCCATGTGACCTCCTCTACAATATGTTTGACTTCTCTTAAAGGTCATTTGTACCTGTGGAATTATAAGTAGCCCATATGACTCGCATATACAAGCCTAATAGTAACTAATACTGAATAACTGAGGTACATATTCTCATAGTAAATGGAGCAACATAATGTGGCAGAAACTCCCTGCTAATTTGTTTTTATGTAGCTCATGTAATAATAGCATTACCGAGGCATGAATGAGCGCTCTTTTCGGCAATCCTTAAGAATTAAATTAAAATTAAAATGTAAGAAGTTTGGCTCAAAGATCCTAAGATCTTTTTTCCCCCCCAGATTCATCATTTCTAAGAAACAGCTCATCCATCAGTGAGAATGAGAGCAGAGAAGTGAGTAAACCTCCGATTGATGAGAAAAACTTGTCATTTTTTGACATGCCCATAACTAAAATGTGTCTTCTCACAGGGTCCTCACTCGTTGCTTGGTGACATGAGATTGCCCCCTGATCCAGATTCAAGAATGGGACCTCCTCCTGGCCCCCGATTAATGGGAATGCCCCCACTGATGGACCCACACTTCCCACCCAGGGGCCCTTATGGACCTCCGGAGTTCTTTCCCCCTCATGGTCCCCCCATAGGCAGTAAGTTAAATCTTTCCACTCGAAATGTTGTATTATCACAGCTTGAAGAAACAGTGAAAGTGCAGCACATTTAACTTCTGCAATGTGACTTTTTCACAAATTAAATGCATATTTAGTGGGACATGATTTAGGGAAAGACTTCATTTAGTGATTTGATTGATAAAGTTGATATTATTGGTTAATGTTATATTTTAATTATTATTTATTCTATAATTTATTATTAGTACAGATTTTAATTTTGCCATTTGATTTATTAAAAGATAGGACTCCGCTACTTAGATTTTTATATTTACAAATTTAAAGCTAACAACTAAAAAAACTGTTAACTTCATGGTTCCCTCGAACATTAACATTTTGGAAAAAAACATGAACTTGGAATTATAAGTGTTATTTCCAGTAGTAATGTATAAATATTAAAATTTTGGTCAATATTGATAATAGTTGCAAATAAAAAGCATGTTTAATGTTACATGATTTAGGGAAATACCTTATTTTTGTGATTTGATGAAGTTGATATTGGTTAATATTATTTTTTAAATAATTTTATTATGTAATTTCTAATCATTTATGATTTTAATTACACTATCTAATTTATTATTATTATTATTACACATTTTAATTTTTGCCATTTGATTTATCACAAGATAGGACTCAGCTATATAACTATTTTTATACTTGCAAATTTATGAAATCATTTATTAATTTATTTCTAGATTTATTTATGGGAATTTGAGGTAGCATCATTTCAGAATTTTCTGTCCGATTATTCAAATTAATTGTATTATTATTAGTAGTAGTATTAATAATATCATTACAAATTTTTATTTTTGCCATCTTATTTTACTTAATTTTTTTTCTATTTGATTTATTATTAGATAGGACTCTTTTTTTTTTTTTAAACATTAAGGTTATTTATTTAATATATAAATATATTTATAAGAATAGGCTGCATCACTTCAGGGTTTTCAGTCTGATTATTTGATACGGTGTGCTAGTACAAACTGATAACCTTTATTACTGTTTCCATTAGTGCGAGGGCCACTTCCCCCGGGAATGTTTTCCAGAGCTCCAATGCCGCTCCCTCAACATATGGGCTATCTGCCACCAAGACCTCTGTCTGACAGCTTCCCCCCCGGACCGCCACCCAGACCCTCCCCACCGGGCAGCGAGCAGACCCCCGACCAGTCGCCCTCTCCTCATGATGTCATCTGATCTCTCACGCTCTCTTCCTCTCCTGCAAACTGTTTCCGACTTCCTGTTGTTGTGCTCAGGGGGCGTTTCCTTTGATATGAAACCACAGTAGCCTTGTGGTTATCTCTTACTTCTGTCTTAGTTGAAAGCGCAAGCATGGCAAAGGGTGCAGCACATGCCACTGGTTATAATATTATGAGGAGGAAGTTGATGTCTGTATTTCAGGTACAGTGTAAGTGTGCAGCCTTTGTGAACCTGTAGGTAAATTGTAAAAAGTCAATGAGACTGCCTTTTAACAGGACTATAGATGCTCAGGTTTGTGATGTTCTGATGCTTTTTTTTAATTGAAGGTAGATGATAAAAGGTCCTCATATTTGTCAAACTGTATATATAGAAAGTCTAAATATATATTGTGAATAGGATGCTGTTGAAACAAGACTTTGGTAGCAAACTTGACAAATCCAACAACTCAGTCCAGAGAACAGTCCATGTAGCATATATATTTATAGTTTCCTCTAATAACAACTCATGCCTTAAAATAGGTGGTCTGATGAAATTATGTACATTAATAATAAAAGATGTCATTTGAAAAATAGTTTTTTTTGCTGAGACAGTGCAAATGCGTGAAACTATTTTTAAAAATAATTTCCAGTAGAGATGCACAAACATAAAAATTCTGGTTGATAAAAGTATGTTATGCCTGGATAACTGAATCAAATTAACTAAAATATTAAACAAAAATGAATCATTTAAGTGCTTCAAATGAATTTAGGCATCACAAAATAATGTGCAGTATGAAAATGAATATTATTCATTATTTTATCCGAAATGTAAAAAGGGGACTTAAGTTTCCACGATTAAATCTAATATCAGATAACCAATATGGTACCAAATACATTGTGCATCCCTGACAAATAAGCAGAATTATGTATTCATTCATTCGTTTTATGCTATAATCAAAAGTGCTTGTTTTAGGACTTGCAGAGTATTAAATGATCTTTGTGAGTAATATGGTGCTTCAGGAATTACGTTGGACAAATGATTTTCATAACAGAGCACAGAAGGTACATTGTTATAGTATTTGGAACATATTTTACACATTTTAAGAAGTAACCAAGAACCTGCCTACATATGCATCCCTAAATTCCAGACCTGGAAAAGCAAGGTCAAGCGCTAAAATCTTTAACTCCGTAGAAACTGAGCTTTACAAATGTAATCACTGCAACAACAAAAAAAAAAATCTACAACTCTCTGGTTAAAAAGAGTGAGAAATCTACTACTATTCCATTCGGCCTCGCATTTTGAAGCATAAAGAAAACAAATGCACTGTACATCACAACTGTATAAAACGGAGACCACATTGATTTTTTTAATGCTTTTATTTTACCGATTAAAAGAAAATGCATTCGTTCAACATTGATTCAAATCAACATTCGGCTGGTTTACCCAATATCTGTCAGTTAAGTTTTTCCTTCTTTATCGTGGAACCTCAAGATCACTTTTTCTCATTAAAATCTTCCCACCTGGCATGTTCACACCTGTGCCAGAGTACTTCCTGTTTGCAGATGTACATATAAAATCCAATGCTATGTGCTCACCGGAGACAAAAAAGTAGACAGAACACACCTGCCCAAATATTAAACATTTAAGATGGTAAAACCATTTTTGCAAACAACAACGCTTATAAACTTTTTTCAATGTTCATAAATAGAACCCGGACATGTGTTGCATAAAAGTATATACGCTGATATATATATACGCATATGCACGTTATCTTATTTAACTCCCCGTTAAGTTTATAAGGTAGCAGCGTGGTCTTCGCACTGCTGGTGCCCCATGATGGCCACTTCTTTATTGCAAACTGTCCTGATTTTAAACAAATGCACAACATTCGTACCACTTATAACTGGGGCCTTCTGGCCAGTCTCATAGAGACCATGTCTGTAACCCACGGTCGCCCCTGAAACTGAGTTGGCTTCCGAAGAATCAAGATCTTAAAACAATAAAAATAACAATAATAAGGCCAAGTATCATTGCAAGTTAGGTTATTTCCATTTGAGTGACAGAAAAAGAAAAGAAAAATCCAAAGAAAGAAAAACGAGTTAAGAGCCATTGGATCGTATGCATTCCGTTTGCATAGTTTTTGACTTCGCCGTTAACGCAAGCCGGCCAGAGACAGAGAGAGAGAAAGAGAGGCCTGCATTGGACCTGCAGTGGAAACTCAGACTGTTAGTTTTTACCAAAGGCTGGCGTGAGGTCGATAATCGGTAAGGTAGCTGTCGGGGAAAAAAAGCTGTAAAACACTGACCGTCTCAGATGGGGTCATAGCAGCCCTCTTTCTCCTTACTACGAGATTGTGAAATGCATATAACGTTTCCGAAAAAAAAAAAAAACTGGGATCCAACTGAGTTGTAACAACCGACTGGTCGCATCGATCGGGAATAAAAATCTACGCTCGCTCTCAAATGGTTCAAGAATTTCATCGTAGCCCCAGTCGAAAGCTGATTACAGGATCCCGCCCCAGCCCGAACCGAAACAGAACAGAACAGAATAAAAGAGTAAAAAAAATAATCATTTCATGCAGACATTTGGCCATTTTAGTTTGTTTTAACTCCCCAGTGGAATGTTACTAACACGTCTCATAGCAGCTTATAGGTCTGATAGAACCAACCTTGATTTTCAATAGTTAAATTACATTCACTCTTCACAGTGAAACAGGTGCATTGTAAGAGAGATCTAACGTATGTTGACCAAAGCCACAGCACAGCTGTGGACCACCGCCCAAGTCCAACCATTAGTACATTTATCTAATAGTAGTTGTCATAATACAATAGTAGTAGTACATCTCGGCCCATCAGCCATTGGCCCTGCCCTCTGCCAGCATGCGGGCACTTGAAAAAAAAAGAAAGAAAAAAAGATTCATATCACCGTTATCTTTGGCAGATGATGCGCTGACAGAAGTTAAATCCAGTGACTTCATTGAGAAGATTCTTCGTTAATGGAAACTTTCATTGTGAGAGGCCTGAGCTATTGGACTCCGTTTTGTTTCCTCCACACGTCTAACAGTAACCCTGAGAATGTCTGTTTCCTGTTCACTGCTGAGGAAGTTGTACCCTTTGTACTGAACACACACCTCCTTCTCTGATGGATGCACTTTTTGAACGTTTACACAACACACTCGCATGCACACATAGAGAGATTGCAAAGAAAAACGAGACGAAAACACTGATGCGATGTCTTTGTAACGCTTCGCAGACTTGGTCGACCGGGAACGTACGGTGACGTGGGTTTGAAATGAAAGCTATTCTGGGTTTTAGGCACGGTATGAATGCTTTAGCAGTTTGTAACGTGTCGTACGCTGTCATTCTCCGCCAACTCTAGTCGTTCGGCAAAATCGATGAACGACGAACAAGCTCCGAATTAAGAACACACTTACTGAAATCATTTTTTGGTGCTGTACCAAGTAGAACTTTTTGAAATGAACCAAAAAACACAGAATCCTGGCACACGTTTAAGAGCATTCCGACATATTCATTACAGCGTGTTTGGCACCCATGTCAACGCACCTGAAAACAGCATTTTTAGTCTGTGGTTTATTCAAAAAGGGAGTGAATTTAACAGATTTTAAACCACAATGACCCTATTTGCGTTCTGTGCCACCAACCACGAAAATCTGCCATTTTCACCAATGTTGACATGGGTACCGCAATAGGTTGTAAACTTGTCAACTTTTAGTCAAGCTGGATCCCTGCTTCGCACTTATAAAACATTGAATTACATCAACCCTTTGTGCACGTGCCAAGAGTTGTTCGACTTCATTGGTTAACTGCTTCTAACCTTTTTTGGACCACAAACGACAAGATTGTAAGCTAAATTGTTAGGTCACCCCTCACTTGATAAGCTTGCATATAAAGATGATTTTCATGCTGCGAAGGTTTGCTTTGGCTGTACATTGTTTTTGTCATAAGCGCAGATCTTCCAGGAAGACCTGGTTTGGCTTCAGGTAGTCGATACCGCCAAATAACAGGAAGTTCTGAGGCCTGACAGAGTAACGGTTAGCGAGGCAACTTAACGGTTTTAAAAAGTACTCCGCTCTTCGACAATTCACTTCATTATTCGAGCACGGCAAAATAAAGATATGCTCATGAAAGAGGGGATTCTGCGGAGCAAAAACGCTGCCGCTTTCAAGGCGGCTTAGTTTGACATTCACTTTTTCAGCTATGCAAGCAACCACGACCTCCTTCGACTATGATTTTCTAAAAAAAAAAAGCAAATAGACAATATATGTAAAAGCAAAGAACACACTGAAAACTTCAATAGCTAAACTAGGGAAATTAGACAGGAAGAAAAAATAAAACCAGCAACTTCTAAAGCGCATTCTTTTGGAAGAGCTCTCTTTCCTCCAAAAACACTACAAAGTCTTGCCCATCGAGCACGCCAACCCTTTGAACGAAGCTTCAACAAAAGCTTTCGGCTGGAAAAGTACCGCAAGTGCAGGAATCCTGAGATATGGAACAAGCAAACGTCTGTCTCCCGCCATCTAATGCTTTACAGATGAAATACCACGGCCCGGATTCAATCCGTTCGGAGCGCGTTCACCCTCAATTACGATCGAGTTGACGCACTTCAGTAAGGAATTACAAAGACGTTAACTCCAAACCGACTGAGGCCGAGGCCAAAATCACATTGATTATGAAGTAGTAAGGGGGAGTTCAAGGCAACTGTGACTCAAGAAGAACAATTAAAACTGACGGAACAGCTGATTGTTTTCACTCTTACCAAAATATCTTAACCTTCATCTTCATCTTCCTTGTCATATAATTTTTGCCTACCTGAGACAGACGGGAAGGACTTCTTAAAACAACAACAACACACAAGAAAACAAGAAAAGGAACAAAACACCTATGGCTGGGCCCAGATATTGTGCTGCAGGGCGGTCAGCATGCAGGTGTCAAACACCAGACTGAAAACCTCTACGATTGGTTTCACCAGCAGAGGTGCGTCTACTTCCAGGTTGAGAAAAACCAGCGGGATCTGCGTCCCGAACACATCGTTTCCACCAATCCTCATTTCTGAATAACAATTACATATTGAGGAACAAAGAGGAAGGGTCGTAACTGCTGTGGATCAGTCCTGTCCCTTGGCTGGAAGACTAATCTCCCTATAAAAAGGTCAACGTGAACATGGGATTTCGTCGTTGCAGAAGCCAAGAAGAGTCAATTGATAGTTTGAGGTAACTCCACACTTTCTAGGGGGAAACCAACAAACAGACAAAGCGAGAGAATGAACAACTCACTGTACAACTTGTAAGCTAGCTGTATAAAAGCCCCTCTCTACCATTCACTCAATTAGCTACTAAACCAATACCCAACTATACTTTCCTAGTTATAAGCAGGATATATAGATATAGATATAAATATAGAGCTAATACTGATTAAACACAGCACATATAAAGGATTAAATTCACACTACAAGAATAAACAAAAACAAAATCAAAATGCAATGCAAGAAAAAGAAACAATATGTAAAATGAGAAGGGCCCATTTAGTGAAAGATCACCAAGCACAGGGTTAGAGAGGGCATTTGCGTCTACATGCCCGCGCTGAAACTCTGCATCTCACGGTGGAAGTGCTGAGTGGGTTCGTTCAGGACCAAGCTGTTGTCTATGGAGGCATGCCAGACGCGGCCCAAGCCCAGGGACACCTCCTTGACTAGGTTGTGGACGGGGTCGCCCTCGATGTACACCGACTGGTCCGGGTCAAAGTCGATGCTCTCTTCGGACACCTCCAGGACTTTGAGGTTGGACCCACGCAGGCGAGAGATGGCCACCAGGTTGTGCGACCACACAGTGTAGCCTGTGGAGCGAGAGAAACAATTTAACCCAGAGAGCAAGTATGGTAAAACAGCTTTATTGACTCACTGATTCTGGAGACATGGGACAAAAACTACAAAAAAGTAAAAATACCAACAACAACAAAAAAAAAAAACACAAAGTAATATTTTTATTCAAATTAATCATTAGTACTGAAAATACTGTCAGAAACAAAAAACATATTGCAAATCTAGTATTCAGACTGATGAATGAATAAATTGAGATTACAGGATGATTTCAAATTTCAGCTTGAATTCAGACAGAAAATCTGACATAGTAGATGGCTTACAGTCACGACAAAATACTAGTATGCTGCTTAGCATGTTTTAAATCCAGGAGCATTTTGTTAACCTACTGTTACTGGCTACTAATGTCACTGATTTAAAAGGAGAGAAATTATCTAAAAAAAAACAGTTATGAAAAAGGTTATGGAGCTGAAACATAATAGAATTTTTTTTTTTTTAAATATTTTTAGATTTTTCATTTTTAGATCATTAAATATAAACAAACAATTATTTTTCCCAGACATACATTAAATAAAATATGAATAAAAACATATGTAACGATAGATAGATTTTATGTATATTTTAATTATTAATTTTGGCATAAAGGTTTATGTATGGGGAAATGTTCAATTTTGCAATTGTATTAGGCTTTTTGTAAATTCTTTGGCAAGGATGAAAAAATACATTTAAAAATGAAACAAAATCACACATTAAATAAAAACCACATGATAAGTAACGGCCGCAACAACAACAACAACTTCCCAAATAGACATGTATTACCTTTCAGATATATTAGTTTTTTAATAATATTAACTTAAACCGGTTTTATAAAAAGTTTTTATTCAGAAACATTACAGTCCGTTTTGTCCCATGTCTCAAATCAGTGAATTATCAACATCAAGTGAAAAGTGTAAAATCTCCACTTACCATGGATGATCAGGACAGCGAGGTGCACACAGCGCCAGGCGAGGAGAACCAGCGGGTCCTCGTTGCGGTTGACGCTGAGGTCTGGGAATCCAGCGTCGTCTCTCATCAAGATGAAGTGGCTCAGGGTTTTGCGGTACTGCTGCGAGATGAGCTCCATGACACCATCCGTCACCAGCGTGCTGTAGCTGTCCAGATGGATCCGCTCCAGGGGCACGCTGGGCTTCAGCACACGCAGAAGGTCCTGGCTGCACACATCCATCGCCATGATGTAGACGCGCAGGTTGGTGCTGCGACGGACCAGGGCTTTCCAGTCGTCCTCGGTGGCGGTACCATCCAAAGGCTTGACGTCCAAAGCAGCGCCATTGAGCAAGAGGGAGAGGCGGTGGAGGGGCGCTCGGTCACCGCCGGTGAGGAGACAGCACATGTCTGAGGTGAAATCGCAGAAGTCTAGCGACAGAGACCGCAGGTTAGTGAGCCTTTCCAGTTCGATGGTGGAAATCAGGCTGGGCAGCTGGCTGTCGATCAGACTGAGGTGCTCGAGGGAGCTGGTGCTGGGGTTGGAGAGAGAGGCCAGAGAGCAGGGGGTCACCACACCGAGCATGAACGCAGACGACAACCACTTCAACTGCCTGCTGTTGGACAGGATCTCTTCGAAGAGCTGCTGGATCCTAGAACAACAGGATAAACAACAACATTATAAACAGTTATAATTCATTTTTAAAGTTAAATAAACAAAGGCAGCACAATGAGACATGACATTCACTACCATTCAGAAGTATGGGGGCAGTCTTTTTTTTTTTTTAAGAAATTAATTTTTCTCTTCGGCAAGGATGCATTAAATTGATCAAAAATCACAGTAAAGACTATTACAAGCCAAAAAATAATAACAATAAAATAAAAATAAAATACAAACTGTTCTATTAAACTTTGTTCATAAAAGAATCCGGAAAAACCAAAAATATTAAGACTGTTTTCAACATTGATGAAAATAAGAAATGTTTCCTGGCAATCAAATCAGCGTATCTGAATAATTTCTGATGGATCATGTGACACTGAAGACTAGTAATGGCTGCTAAAAATTCAGCTTTGCTGGAATACAATAAATCATTAAAAATAATAATTTATTAAAACAGAAAACAGTCATTTTAAATTGTAATAACATTTTACAGTATGACTGTTTTACTGTATTTTTAATCTAAATAAATTCAGCCTTGGTGAGCATAAGACACTTCTTCCAAAAACAACAACAAAAAATAAATAAATAATAATAATAATAATAACAACAATGGAAAAAAAAAAAAAACTTTCCCAAACCTTTGAATAACAGCATAGTTAAAGACATTTGCTGTAAAGTTGCTTTGCAATGATTTGTATCGTGAAAAGCGCTGTACAAATAAACTTGAATTGAATTGAATGTAACATATTACAGTTTTTTAAAAATATTTATTGTTTCCAACAGCAATACTATTTTTAAACAGTAGGAAGTATATGGTATATACACTGTGCAATATGCTAGTATTCAAATCTGAACAAAGCCCAAAACAAACGTTTATTTTTTTATGCCATGCTAGCTTCTGTGGCTATTTCCATGGCAAGAAAATTTTATGGTAAAACTATGCATCAGGTTTTTACAGTCTATTTTTGCTAAAAATTCAACAACTGTATTTCGTTAAGATTTAACTTTCGAAAGTGTTAACTGATTTTAAAAAAAAGTTAAAACAAGCACAATCTAATAAAACATGCTTCATGGATCTGCCTTATACCTAGAACTAACAAGATAGTCAGAATATTTGCAAAGCCAGCTTCCTTGATTAGATTTTCCCCATTGAGTGTGCCATTTCAGTATAAGATTGCAATCAGTTTACATGAGTGGAAGGTAGCTTTAAAACATACTCTTTCATTTTCTTGCCCCCTTGGTCGACCTGGCTGAGGTAAGAGCTGTCCAAAATGCCATCATCCTGAAGAATGCATGTGTCCCCATAGAGACTCAGCTTCTGGAGGTTTCTATAGAAGAAAAAAGTAGTATGAGTCTCGTGTCTTGCAAATGTAAACAAGCTAGAGCAAACAAACTGATAGATATCAGATATTCCATTCTCAATTCATATGTGACTTGAATGAAATCATATGAATCATATATTATATATATCAAGTGTTCCTGTGGCTCAGTGGTAGAGCATTGCGTTAGCAGCACAAACGGTCATGGGTTCAATTCCCAGGGAACACGCATACTGGTAAATAATGTATAGCTTGAATGCACTGTAAGTCGCTTTGGATAAAAGCGTCTGCTAAATGCATAAATTATTATTATTAAATTACATGAGAACAGTGTATAATGTAAAATGTACCATATTAAATGACCACCAAATATAAATAAACCATCACAACATGAAAACAAACAAGGAGGAACCGGTTTCATTCATTACAATACCAAACTAGAATTCACAACACAAAAACATTGCTCCTGAAACTTTGAGATCAACAGATATTGTCTTTTTATGACCAATACAAGCTATAGCTCTTATATTTAAGTGTCTGATACAAAGAATCAACCAATTAATTTGAAATAAATTCTCAAACCAATTATCAAACTCTCACTACACCAAAGAACCTATTCAGCTCTTTTTCCTTTTGTTTGCACATTTTAAACTAAAGCCTGTTGTTTTAAAGGCAATTGCTGGGCTATGAGTCCTTCTAGTGCTTTTCTATTGTGCATAAACCGTTCAAATCAGCATCAGGAAACATCATGAAACACAAAGCCAGTCTTGTTTAAACACTGTTTTGTAAGATTCCAAAGATTCTGTTAGAATGTTAACAATGCAGTAAGGCTTGTGGGAGTTTAGATAGCGGTTTTAACATGCTACTTAGAACTAACTAGCATTTATTTTATGTTAAAGTGCTTATTCTTTCCAAGTAAGTGTAGTTACAAAAAGTAACTAGAATGTTTTTCAATTACACTAGCAAATATTCATTACATACAAGTACGGTTTGTTACTAGTCATGTATTGTCCCAATACAATTGTTACTGGTAATTATTACAAATTGCATATTTTGCCATCAAATTCAAGATGTACGCTTTAGCTCAGAATGTATTATACTTGTTTTATTTCACTTTTACTTATAATTATTTTATTTATTAGGTATTTGTTTTTTTTAGGTACTACTCAAATACTTACTAATATATTACAGTTCACCCAGTAGTAACTGAATATATACTATACTAAAAACTATAAATAAATACTATATAGATAGATACAGATCTTAGTTATTTTAGTATATATTTAATGGTACAAATGTAATATTAATAGCTATAAAATAGCTAAAATACGTTTTTTTATATTTCTTTTCTTTCAGTTCGTGTTAATTTCAAGTCACTTTTTTGTTACATTTAATGTACGGTTACTAGCAATATTTTTTAATCTTAGTAGTCGTATTACATTTTTTTTATTTACCTATAAATTAGCTATTCTAACTAATCACTGCATGTGACAAGTAGAAAATTATAAGCAGACAAAAAAGTCACTAGTAACAATGTATTAAAACCTAATAACAACAATTTACTAGTATTTACTTAAAAAGTACTAGCAACCATTAGACGTTATTAGAAGTCAATCAGATAAAGCTGAACAATTTCAATACAGACTAGATGAAAGAAAAAACACAGATCCCCATACAACTCAGTGGTACTTAAAAAAAATGCAATTTGTTACCAGTTACCTCGCACTAAAGGAACAATAACTAGTACTTGCATCCAATGAATAAGTGCTAGTGAGACTGAGAAAAATGCTAGTCATTATTGGATTACTTACTAGTAAATAAAGTATTTTTAGCAATATACAGTACTAGCAACAAAAATAGGTACTAGTTAGTTCGGCTTGTTATAGGAGGTGATAGCAGTTATGCACAAAGCGGCAGCCATGCGATGCTTCAGACATGAGCGTTACGTAATGCGCAGGGTTTGTTTATGGCTGCTGGTGCTCATCAAATGTAAGCAAAGCAAAGCAAAGCAGCCAGAAAGAAGGTGTAACGTCAACACTAACACATGCAAACCGTGCCCAGATCCATATACCTGTTATTACGCAGACTGCCGAGCACACACAACACCTGATCCAAATATGTCACCATCGCATCTTTCGCGAACTGCGGGTCGCTCTCGACGGCTTCCACTCCGTGCTGCAGCGGGCTTAAACAGTCGTCCAGCGGGGCGAACTCCAGCTGCAGCTCCCGCACGAACGAGCCGAACTTGCGCATGAGGAACTCTAATCGCGGGGTTTGTTCTGATCCAGATCCGCCGCCGTTGGTTCCGCCACCGACGCGCAGCTTGAGCTCCGTCCACAGCGCAGGGTAGAAGAGACACTCCCTCCAGCGAGAGCATACGGCCGAGGCCCGGAGCTTGTCACGGTCTGACAGGAAGGAGAATATGTGAACGATAAGCTCGCTGGGTAACGCCAAGGCTCCGACGCTACTGCACAGAGCCATGGCAAGAGGCTTGAAAGATGCAATGAAGATTAAAAAAA
Source organism: Sinocyclocheilus rhinocerous (assembly GCF_001515625.1). Classification (NCBI taxonomy): domain Eukaryota; kingdom Metazoa; phylum Chordata; class Actinopteri; order Cypriniformes; family Cyprinidae; genus Sinocyclocheilus; species Sinocyclocheilus rhinocerous. The sequence continues at coordinate 2,224,293 of NW_015664016.1, read as the reverse complement.
CGTAACCGTTACACAACTCCGCGCCTCTCCTCTCCGCTCTGCTCTGCTACTGCGCTGAGTGAAAACAAACAACTGCGCGATGGGCTTTGCCTTCAATACTACTGGATCAGTCCACTTTCGCTTTCCTAATAGGGGCGGCAAGAAATTTATTAGGAGATAATGAGCACGTGCTGAGCGAAAATGAGATTTAAATATAGTATGATGAAATATACATATTAGTAGACACAACTAGTGTCTGGTAATATTAATTTAACTGTTTATTTCGTGTAATGCATTTTTTGTCAATTGGGTGGTTGCAGTGGCTCCTTCCGAAAATGCCTTATTTTTGCCATACAACGAGTGGCCGAAGGAGGGTGCAAGAATTTTCCTTTTAACCACAGCACCCATTTCTGATCTCTTTTATCATTGGAATCAAATAGCCATGTGCACATGGTAATATGGGGAAAGAATACAATTTACATTCTAACCCTTAATGGGAAATATTATATACATAAATCAATATATAGGTCAGCTGTACCAAATGGTAGGCTATTTCCCCCTGGTTTAAAGATTTAATGATTGTTTAATTTTTAGATGCAAGATGAAAAGTTATACTGGAATTGTAAGGACTTGTATGATTTTTTTTTCATGTATTTCACTGTTGGAATTACAATTTCACAAATACTAGAAAAGAACTTTTAGAGACCTGAAAAGAATACAAAAAATGGCATAAATGGAGACTTCTAGTTAGGACTCCAAAGATAACTTTAGCTGTGAAGCACAGGGGTTTTCGATCAATCTGATGCCAGGGACCCCTAAAAATGATGACCCCTGCCCATTCCTAATATACAAAGACTGCTAAATATTTTTGCTGTATTAAGACTATGCTATGTGATAAAAAGTGAGATTATTAAAATAATAATAATAAACATGTAAACCATTGGTTGTGTGCTGTGATTGTGTTTAAAGACAAAAGAAATAATGAAAATAGAATAATTCTAAAATAGTGCTGTCAAACGATTAATCGCGATTAATCACATCCAAAATAAAAGTTTGTGTTTACATAATATGTGTGTGTACTGTGTATATTTATTATGTATATATAAATACACGTAAATGCATATATATATTTAAGAAAAATATGTTATGTTTATATATAAAATATGTTTAAATATAATATAAATTATATGAACATAAATATATATATGCAAATATATGTAAATATTTTCAAAATATACATTGTATGTGTTATTTTGGATGTGATTAATCGTATGACAGCACTATTCTAAAATAATCCACAAAATATTTACTTTGTAAACAGTGTATATTTTACACACTCCTGCTTACTGAATTCAGTTTCAGTTACACTTTTTTTAAAAAACGTATTAAATGTGTAACAAAATGCATAATAGAAATGCATAATAGAAATACACATAAAAACATGAGAAGGCCTGAGTAAGGTGGTGCTAGTTCTCATTTATTAGTCATTTCAAAAACATTACTGACATGTTTTGCTGGGAGTGCAGACAACACTAACCCATTCTTTTTTGATTGAACTTGATCTGGGCGAGGAAAGAGAAATCAATCTTCGTAATTATTTTGTGTGAAATTATAATCTTGTCAAAGGTTAATCATGCTGAACAAAATGAGTCTCATTTTTGCACAAATAATCTGACTTTTAAGGAGTTAAGAATTAGACTATTATGTTATTAATAAAACATTGAAAGATGAAAGTATGAAAATATTTCAATTAAAGGGTTAAAGAAGAAAAGAAGCAGTGGCATGTAGTGATGCCTAAAACATGAAATTACAGCACAACTATAGTTGATTTTGTTGTGAATACTCCAGAAGAGGCTACACTCTATATACAGTAGGTTTATATAGAGATAGATATGGAATCATATTTAAGCTTTTTCATAATTATTGTACTACTAAAACTACAAAATGAGAGGACCTCACGTGCTTGAAACTACATTGAAACAAACTGAAATCCATTTGCAAAATTTAAGTCAGACCTCTGCATCAGCTCACATTCAACAGACTAGAGTCAGCTTGAATAAAAAATAACTTTCAATATGAATTTGTATAGATCTTTTAGATGTCTTTTGCAAAATTGTCAGCGTTTTAACGTTTTAATTACGTTTTCTATTCTAATAATCTATTTAAGTAGAAATTGTTTACATGTGACGTCACTTCCTGGTTGACGCTGCGGAAGAGCTCGAAGAAAGCAACAGAAAGGACTGAAGAAGACATGGCTGAACTGTCACTGTACCTCACAAACGTTAACGTGTCTCTGGGGCAAACTATGGACACAGAAAAGGTAAAGTCATTTTTAAATATAATAAGTAAGGTCATGGAATTACATACTTTGTTTTGTTGTAGACAAAAGTCGAGATATATGATTCTACTTCCTTGTTCGTTACATTTTAGTATAGCGATTAAACTAGTTTGATATTAATACACATAATGTAAGATATAAATAAGTAATAATGTAATTTATATAATATTAATGATATATAATAATGTGATTTATTTGAAGTCTATTTATCTAATTTAATTTACACAATGATAGTGTAATATAATATTAATAGGGTGACCATACGTGCCATTTTCCCAGAACGCGTCCTGGCCAGGATTTGTTTTGGCTTTGTTTTCCTGTTTTCATGCTTGCTGAAGGTAATGATCGAAAAGTAGTTTGACCAATAACATGCAAGCATTGTACATAATGGACCAATCATGGCGTGTGAGAATGTGGGATCTACGCCGGCGGTAAAGGTAGTTTGATGTTTGACATTCATTAGACATTCGGGTTGTTTGCCAATTAAACTCTTTGCAGCTTTTATGTTTTGAGCCCAAACTAACTCAGATAGACATAAATATATGCCCTTTATGTTGCACAAGGCTTAATTTCTAGGAATAAATTTTTTTTTTTTTTAACCATTTAAATTAATTAAACAATTTAACTACGTGACATTATAATATAAAACCAAAACTAAAATGTTCGGGAAAACATACCTGTTATCGCACAAAGCTCCGTTTTTGGAATTACAATTTTATGTTTTTTATAATAATTTTACAACTTTTAATGTATGCAATAATATAAATCCATTAAACGACAACACCATTTGATCTAAAGGTATCAAACCAACTGTAAAATATTCAGAATATTATTCCCTATAATGCACAAGTCTTGGTTTTCCAGATTATGCCTTTACTGTTTTTATATACAGTACTGAATCCATATTTGTCATGTTTATTATTCTGTACCCACTTAAATTAATTAAACTCTGACACCGTTTGAGATAATTAATTTAAGTGGGTACAGTATATAAAACATGACAAATATGGATTCAGTACAGTATATAAAAACAATAAAGGCATAATCTGAAAAACCAAGCCTTGTGCATTATAGGGAATAATATTCTGAATATTTTACAGTTGGTTTGATACCTTTATCTCAAACGGTGTCAGAGTTTAATTAATTTAAGTGGGTACAGTATATAAAACATATGAAAAAAATATGGTTTCAGTACTATATATAAAAACAATAAAGGCATAATCTGGAAAACCAAGCCTTGTGCATTATAGGGAATAATATTCAGAATATTGTACAGTTGGTTTGATACCTTTATCTCAAACTGTCAGAGTTTAATTAATTTAAGTGGGTACAGTATATAAAACATATGAAAAAAATATGATTTCAGTGTTATATATAAAAACAGTAAAGGCATAATCAGAAAAAAAACAAGCCTTGTGCATTATAGGGAATAATATTCTGAATATTTTACAGTTGGTTTGATACATTTATCTCAAACTGTGTCAGAGTTTAATTAATTTAAGTGGGTACAGTATATAAAACATATGAAAAAAATATGGTTTCAGTACTATATATAAAAACAATAAAGGCATAATCTGAAAAAAAACAAGCCTTGTGCATTATAGGGAATAATATTCTGAATATTTTACAGTTGGTTTGATACATTTATCTCAAACTGTGTCAGAGTTTAATTAATTTAAGTGGGTACAGTATATAAAACATGACAAATATGGATTCAGTACTGTATATAAAAACAGTAAAGGCATAATCTCGAAAACCAAGACTTGTGCATTATAGGGAATAATATTATGAATATTGTACAGTTGGTTTGATACCTTTATCTCAAACGGTGTCAGAGTTAGGGTGACCATACGTGCCATTTTTCCTGGACGCGTCCTGGCCAGGAGGCTTTGTTTTCCTGTTTTCATGCTTGCTGAAGGTAATGATCGAAAAGTAGTTTGACCAATAACATGCAGGCATTGTACATAATGGACCAATCATGGCGTGTGAGAAGGTGGGATCTACGGTCAAAGCGATGCAATTACGCGTACATATTAGGTGTGTTCGACTTAAAAGCAGTGCGGCTCAGACCGATCAGTGTTTGACATCAAAGTACCTCGAGAGCGTTTCGAAAGCATAACCGTCTGTATGGTACTTTGATGTCATACACCGATCGGTCTGCACACGCAAACAAAGCCAAAACCTAGATATTTTAGGCAATATAGAAATCCTGGCCAGGACGCGTCCTGGGAAAATGGCATGTATGGTCACCCTAATATTAAGATCTTATAATGTAGTTTATATAGGCCTCTCTGTAACAGTGTGTAATGTTCTTGGTAAATTAAATTTAAATGTATAAATTTATCTGCTGGTTTAGAGTTCTACAGTGGTGAAGGAGTTTGAAAATGTGGAACTTGGAGATCTGGGCAAAAAGAAGCCAAAGATTCCTCGCAGAACAATCTACTTTGCGTCTGGTGAAACCATGGAAGAGTACAGTACAGATGAAGAGGAGGAAGAAGAACCAGAGAAAGCGAAAACTTTAAGTACAGTGGATACGGTGAGTTGCATCAAATCGTTAAAGGTCCCATATTGTCAAAACTGAAATTTCCTGGCTTTTTTCATGATAACTGAGGTCTAGGTGCTATGTAAATGTAACTACCATATAAGTTTCAAAACAGTCAGTCCACAGTAAAATGCACACAGCCTGCTTAAAGTAGCTGTGACAAGCTACAGCATACATGAACCTAGTTACCTCTGGTTGGCCTGACCGTGCGTCACTCAGAAAACAACAGGCCAATCAGAAGAGAGGCTCATGAATATTAATTAGACAGGCCAAAATAGACCTGTTCTCAGCAGAGCTCCTGAGAGAGGAGCTGTAAAAATATATTGAGATGGTTTTTGGTACTTATACCGCAAATATATATTCTTAAGAACATCAAAACCTAAAATAAAACTCCAGAAAGGTGTAAAATATGGGACCTTTAAATAGAAGTGTAGTTTCAGTTGCTTCTTTTTAATAATCTGAACATCTTAGTCACTTTGCATCTCTGATTATAGTCAAAGTTGACCTGGGGTCCATATGTCTGGTTCCATATGTGGAGAGTGGCTACCTCATCCATCTCAGGTAATGAAACTCTTTCCAGCCTGTGACATTTAATCATACAAAAACAGTCCAAAATGTACATTTCAACCCAAATATTTCAGTTTGTGACTATCTTGGAGAGAAAATGGCCTCACTGCTGGGAATCACGACGCCAAAATATCAGTATGCAATTGATGAGTACTACAGGATGAAGAAAGAGGTATGTACACCGCTACAGCCTTCATTTATTAGCTGATATTCTCAAAAGTAGCATGTACAATTACTATTGTGCATGCTTTGAGAGATTTTGAACAGCATTCACATTGTGAGACCCTAATAATGTGTCATCCACAGGAGGAGGAAGAAGAGGAGGAGAACCGTCTCTCTGAGGAGGCAGAACATCGTTTTGAGGAGCAGCACAATCAGGAGGGCCAGCAGCCAAAGATCGAGCAACCAGAAGGAACTGCTTCTTTTGTGAACGTGACCTTTGAACTGGAGCAGGAATCACATGCTACATCTGATGCTAATAAAGTGCCTGCCCCCATTCCTTCCTAAAATACTGTTTAGTTGATTGAGCATATTAGATGGTTTTTACCATATTAGCCTTAGACATGAGGTGTGCTAGGTTTCTTTTTTGAAGGAGAAGTTTACATGAAGTTAAACATGAAGGTAACGTTGTTTATGCATAGCTGACAATGGTTCTGCTTTTAATGCAGAACTGTTTTATTAATAATTTCACAAGCCATACATAAAACTAGCATGGAATAAAAATATATAATAAAAAAGTAATTGCGAATTTACCTTACAATTCTGACTTTTTCTCTGAATTTTGAGTTTACATCTTGCAGTTCTTTTTTTTTTAGACAGTTTTTAGACTCCTAACCTAAATTTAAAGAAAAAGAAAACCTCACAACTGCAAGATATAAACTCGCAATCCTGAGAAAAAAAGTCTGAATTTTAAAGATAAAAAGTCATGATTAGCAACCAAGCAGAGTGCCCTAGCAACCATTTAGCAAGACCTATATCTCTGCATCAGAACATTGTGTAGACATGGGACTTGGCTCTTTTGACTCATGTTAGCAAGCAGGACTTCCAACATGCTACACATGCCAGCAGTGAATAGCTACGTGCTAATAGCGATTAGTCGTGTTAAAACATTATAAAAATTCTAGCCAATTGTTAAAAAATTAGAAAAAGACTGCAGTAACTGCCCAAGTTTTGCCACGTTAAGCACCACTCACATTTTCTTCAGAAAATGTACATATTTTTTATTCTGTGGTGGAAATAATGTTCCATATAAAACCTCTGAGTCACTACAACAATTCATTGTACATTTTAATAATTATAAACACCTAAAAAGCCTAAGCTAAACACTACAACAACTGCATGGATTACCAATCTTTTACAATGCTGTAAAATTATAAAACTTATAATATTAGACATTTCTATGTTACTGGTGATGCTAGGAGTTGTCAAAAATAGAGTAAACTGTCAGATGGGAATATTCCCTCTTTCTTAAGTCAGCGCTTTCAGAGCTGACAACATTCAAGAAGTTATTTTTGTAACCAAATATTCTTTTTACGTGAACATTATTTTTGGTGTGCATGTAAATGTGTGCTTTACCCATGAGATTTGAGTTCAATTTGTCCACCCCTCTGACACGCACAGAAAAGAGCATTTCATTTTGAAGAGTGTTTGTGTACAATAGTTTTGTATTATGTAGGTGAAAACACACCTTCCTTTCTATAATGTAGGTGAAAAAATACAGTTTGTTTTGTACATATTACTTAATAAACAGTTCAATATACAAATGAGCATGTGTATTCCTCTTGGCTGAAGTTTTGATTGGCAACAGAATGTGATGTCACTTGTCATCTAAATCAGCTGTGTTGCTGTCAGTGTCATTAGCCACCAGCACCTCTCTGTTCTCGTAAGTCCAGAAGCCATTGAGGTCGATGAGGATGCTAGTGACAGTATCACCCTGACCACTGTTCACCAGGTCCTGTAGTGTGATCTTATACGGATCTTTAGGCTTCACCATATCAAAGATTTCATCCTGTAGACAAAAAATTTTGATCACCATTTTATGACCCAAAACACTCACTTCCCTACATGTTAATAGATTGCTTTATTACTATATAAAGGCCGTTTACCTTAACATCCTGGAAGGAAACTGGCTCCTGCCCATGGATTTTCATTTGTTCCTGAATGGCCTGATATCACAGATGAATAGGTTAGTTTCTGCTTAGTGTAAATATATAAAATACAGTACATATTTATAAAAAGCAAACATGTATTTTTGCTTGACTTCAAAAATGTTTCTTTACCCTGAAGAAGTAGTTGAGGGCAAATACATTGAGATAGCCTTTGTTTTCCATGTCCAATAGTTTGAATATATACTGGAGGGCTGCAGGCTCTTTCCTGTTCTCTAGAGCCAGCACAAAGTCTAGATAGGTCTTATAGTCCTAAATGGGGGTGTTACAAAAACATTACAAATTGCATGGTTATGTTTTTAGATACTGAAATTCTAAAATTCCATGCATATAAGAATATTATATGCCTATTTTCAGTGGCAAATGTCTGCTTGGATGTATTCAAGTGAAGTCTTTTTCCAGAGTAACATCATAACATTCAATTTTTTTTATGTTGAAAGTCAAAAGTATACAAAGGTTTAAAATTTAAGTAAGATTTTTTTAAAGAAATTAATCATAGTTTCCAAAAAATTATTAAGCAGCACAACTGTTTTCAACACTGATAATAAGAAATGTTTCTTGATGACCAAATCAAGGCTGCCGGAAATTCAGCTTTCCCATCACTGGAATTGATAACATTTTAAAATATGAAAACAGTTAAAATATCAAAATATTAAACAGTTAAAATATTAAAACATATTAAATATATTAAATTGTAATATTATTTCACAATTTTTACTGTATTTTTAATCAAATTAATGCAGCCTTGGTGAGCATAAGAGACTTTGAACAGACTTTTCAAAATTTGAACAGTAGTATACATGTATATCTGGAAACAGGACTTGAACTCAGGTCTCCAGAACTAATCGTTGCCTGGGTTGCGAACGTATATGTGGGGCGGAGCTATCAAAATAGGGGCAAGACCCTTTTGGGGTAGGGGCGTGTTTGTTTTGGTGATTTCAAATAACAACATTGGCTACCAGAAATCACTTACTCTGCCTTTAAGGGATTTTCTCTCATCTAAATCGCAGTCTAATGCAAATTATTAATTAAGACAGAGGGTTATACACCATTTCGCCATCATAGGTTAAGCATTCCTGGTAGACGCGGTCTAGAAAAACACTAGTTAGAGTTCCTGTGCCATATAGAGACAGCTCTTCCTTACTGAGCATCCCATTATGGTCCTTATCCAAGTTGAGGTACTGACCTGTAAACAGGACATATGATGATTAACATATGAGATTTAACTTATATAACACTGATTAAGTGTGTTTTGCAGGCATACCATAAACTCGAAGAGCAGAAGGTGCAGAGAACCAGTTAGACTCCTGACTCTCTTTAGACAGCTCCTCGTCTCGAAGCTATAAATGAATAAATCCGATTTGCACAATGTCCCAAATGCTGTTCTTTTGAACATTCTATTAATCCAAAATATATCAAAATGCTCACAAAAATATTAAGCAACATCGATAATGATACATATTTATTGAGCAGCAAATGAGCAGAATGATTTCTGAAGGATCTTTAAAAACTTTTTAAAGGTAGCGTATATAGATATTTTTATATTAGTAATAAAGATTCACTTGACTGAGAATCTATACGCTACCTCAAGTAGGTCATCCAAGAAACTGCAAGCCAGAATGTCCTGAATTTTTATCTTCCCTGCAGAGCAAGTACAAAACATTAGAATGATTCTTTTCATTCCAGTTTTTCCACAGGGTAAAATCGAAATAATGTCTGCAGGTGCTCTGACGTAAATTAAAAGGCAAATTGTAACAGCACAACCACAGGAGAATTACCAGTATGTAGAGGATCAAGGAAGAAGAAGAACTTGCGAACGGCAGTGCAAACATAAAACGAGTAGAAAGATTTCTCCAGGCCATCTAGTTGGGGGAGTGTGGGAATTAACTCTAGAATGTAGTTCTCCAAATCCTGCAGAAAGAAAGTCTTTACATTAAACAACACAGCCTTACTCCTAAGAAGATCAATACTGTGATTTTTACTGTGTTTCTGAGAGTAAAATCAGATTACTTACAGACTCACGGAGATAACCCTGACCTGCTACATCATAAAGACTCCATCAAACCAATCCTGGTCTGGTGCAGCCACACTGCAAGAGAAGAAACACGGCGTGATTCATCTACACATCTCTATTAATATGTTCAGAGTCATTTAAAAAGACTCATAATTAACTTATATCATAAGATGAGAATGCAATACCTTTTCTCATGACATAGTTGAAGAACTGCATAATTGATATCCTCCCATATGGATCATTATGAAGTAGTTTGGCGTAGACTCGGGTGTGAAGAAAAGCCTGATGGGGTGTAATGATAGTGAAAGAAACATCTCAGTGAGTCATGAGCACGGTCCACCTACGAATCACACTGACTTAGAATAGAGTTATCGGCCAGTCATACTCATGGTTTCGAGTGACAATCATTAAACACTATACACTTTTCTGTGATGCACTTACTTGCATTTGGCGCCCGCCTTTAGGAAACTCTCATAACTGATTATGGCCTCGTCACCGGTCGTGGGCGGCACTTGATGCTTATCGAGAAGAAACCAAAGGTTCTGTAGGAAAGAACAAAAACATTGAATAACCTAACTAAAGCAGATAATGAATGTTTAGTTTGGGACACCGGCCCAATAAAATGCTCTCTTACTTGTAACTCTTCATTGTCCAGTAGTTCCCGGCTTTTCCTCTGGAGAAACACTGCCCTCGATTCTTCTCTGAGCTTCTGCAGCAAGACTTCATCTTCTGCAGCAAGCTGATACGAAATATTGGAGTGTTAAGATTAAGAAGGCAATACGTACACCAGTGTTCAAAAGTTTGGGGTCAGCAAGATTATTTTTAAAGAAATTAATACTTCATGCATTAAAGTGATCAAAAGTGACAGTAAAGACATTTATAACGTTAAAAAAAAGAAAGTTCATTTGAACTTTCCATTCATTACAGAATCCTAAAAAAAAGGTATCACTGTTTCCCAAAAAATATTAAGCAGCACAACTGTTTTCAAAAGTGAAAATAAGAAATGTTTCTTTTGCAGCAAATCTGCATATTAGAATGATTTCTGAAGGATCATGTGACACTAATAACTGAAATTTATCTTTCATCACAGGAATAAATTACATTTTAAGATAGAAAACAGTTTTTTTTTTAATTGTAATATTTCACAATATTACTTTTTTACTATATTTTTGATCAAATAAATGTGTGTTCTCTTTACTGATTAGAGCGTGATCAGCTCACCCTGTAGTAGAAGCGTGGGATGTGTTTAAATGAGTCATCTTCTCCTTTCCATTCACTATAATACTTGGTGAACAATTCCGTTTCCTCTGCTTTCTTCTCCTCCTCTGTTCTGCCATCTGTTCAATACAAAGAAAGATTTCAACACACATTATGATTATTCACACTGTACAGACATCCATATTTTACTATTCATAGTAAAATCAAAGTAATCATTAGCAAAACCATGGATGCCTCCTCATTACCATTCCTACTGTATGCAATTCTTTTTCATGTCTCCATTATTTACGGTCTTAATATATTAGATAAACTACTAAGCGTTTAAGTAACGCTTCAAATGTCTTACTACGATTTTACATATGGAAATCATATTAGCCAAGTTTTCATTTATCACAATTAAATAAATACATAACTTATAAAGTCAAGCTTAATTGTCTAAACTTGACCAGGATACTTGTTTAAGTCTGGTATACCCTTCAGAATTACTTCTATAATTTACAGCACAATCATATTAATTTTTCATCAGACTTTGTATAACAGGAACTAACGTTACACACAATGGGTAGGGTTACTATGGTTTCTATACAATAAACTATAATATTTGTTGTAACAAATCCCTAATCTCTTCTATATTAGTCCCCTAATATAAATTATTTAGTATAGTCTAAATCTACAACATTTCCACTAAATGTAATGTTTACCACAGTTAGTGTTACTATCTAGTTACTACAGTCTATGGTTACTATAGTAAAACCACGGTATTTTCTTAAGCGACTTTTAATGTTGTCTAGCGTGATTATACCAGTTGATTGGTAAATACAAGTTTACACATTTTATGTTATTTAAAACATCGCTCATTGAGCTTGTTAAAAATCTCTATAATTCCTGATTAGCTAACATTCATCATCTTGTCTTGTTTCGCAGAGTCTAGTCTTTTCCGCAGTAACGTTAAATCTTTCCAATGTGCGGTTTTATTGTTTGCCATTATTAATAACTTTATTTGATCATGATATATTTTAAACTAACAAAATAAAAACTAATTATTGAACAACTGTAGTATGTTTGAATAGCCTAGGCGGTTGATCAACTGTTTACATCTCTGACCTAAAGGCGCACGAGTGACGTAATTAAAGAGCGACTACACAGGAGATGGCTGCTCATGTTATTATAAAGCAGGGCAGGGATAAGGTGTGCGTGTGTAGGTATGTATGTGTCGGGATAAAGGTGGGAGAATGGGTGATTTAGTCTGTAAACCTATTTTCTGATCCACACTCCGGAGCAGAAGGTGGCGGTAATGCACCAATACGCTGGATGCCAACCGCCGTAAAAAATATAAGAAGAAGAAGAAGAAGAGATGGCTGCTCGCATTGGCATGCACTTGCCTCCTGGTTAGAATTCACGAACGTTTGACCAGATCCTGTAAGTTAGATGTTCTTGTTTAAATTACCGATGATTGTATTGACAAAATTGGGTTTAAAATAAAATTATGAGATATCTTAGTGGGTCTAAGGAACTCACGAATGTGTGCTTTAAATACAAAAGGACAATTCTTTAGAAGATAATTTGCTGAATATTATTTATATCTATTAATTGTAGATAGAAATACTATTAAATATAACTCTTTAAAGTTAGTGTGTATTATTGTATGTTTGTTGAACAGTAAAACGGACCTTAATTCGCAATGCAATGAGATTTTGAGACAGAATTAGTTATTTAATATACATGTTACATAAAGCACTTTTAAAGTAGCGCGTAGTGTGAAAAGTAAAATAGACTTGTAGGGAAATGGGATCTCTTGTGTCAAAATCAAGGACTTGCATAAAGCATCTCTGCACATCATGGGTTGTCAACCCCTTGTATTTCAGGCCTGCTTTGGCTTGTTTACCACAACAAAACATTATGCATGCTGTCAGGTTTATCATAAATCAACAAACACAATATTACAGCACAAAAGGAGACAAACAAGCACACAGCCGAGTTTCCAAAGAAAAATGGTTCACTCCCAGAACGAGGCCTGCATTCCCCAATTCAGTATTTACTGCTGGAACGGCCAAAAGGACTGCTGAATACATGAAAAAGAGAGCTGGGGCGGATACAGAAGAGCTGTCAAATAATACGCCCACGAGAGGAAGAGGATCTGTAAAAGTTGCCCTTCCTAATCATCCGCTGACCACATCCGAATGGGCAAAGTTCAAAGAGAGTTCCTCCAAACCTGAACGCTTCGAGATGCAAATGATGGAAGGACTGCTGGCGGCTAATGCAGACATCAACATCGCCAAATCTCTCTTGGTCTATGTGGCTCAGGACAAAGGCACCCTTTCCTATGAACTCCTTTTGAGATATCTCACGCTGTGTGTCACGGGTGGCCACCACTCGGAGGTGTTTGACACTTACGACATCATGAAAACTTGCTTTAAAACTCTTGACACGGGAGCTTCATCCCTGTTTGTTAAAGGTTTCAGTCAAACTGAACGCTGGAGGGAGGCGCTTGTGGTGTTGGAGGGGATGAAAAAGGCCCTCCTGCCGTCTCCTCGTAACTATAGTGATGCCATCGCTGGGGCGACGCTTCACGGTGACACTGAGACGAGCTGGATGCTGTACGATGAGCTCCTGGAGCTGGGTCTCGTACCTAATCAGGACACCTGGCAGTGCCTGTTTCAGAGCGGCATCACTCAGCGAGGACAGGAGGACAAGCTCTTTTCTGTTCTATCATATATGAGAGATAATCAGATCTACCCAGAGGAGCCGCTGATTCAAACTATCAAAGCTTGGTTTGAGAGGTCAATGTAAAATATAAGAACATAAATTCAAATATTATAATTCTTATATAATTTTTTTTTATTATATCATATAAATGTAAATAATTAACTATATATTTTTTCCATTATTGCAAATATTTAATTTAACTGTTTTATTTTCTCCATCTGCACAGTTTCCCGGATCAGAAATGGAGTGGGAAGTTCTCATACGTGGCCCCCAGGTACTAATTTCAATTTTCAGTTTTAGTCAAAAATATTGTCAGTATAGACTATTATTAACTGATTATTGGTGTGGAATTATCTTGTGTTTTAGTGGAGAGTGCAAAAATTGCAAGGCATCACTTGAATCCATTCAGCTGACTGAGGAAGAGTATGCTGAGCTGAAGGACAAAGTGATGAAGAAAGTGATAGAAGGAAGTGACGTCTTCAAGAAAACCACCCCAGAGGTCTGTCTCCAACATTATAGCCGCCTTTAACCAGAGTACATTTACCAAAGTTAATGATAGATAGATAGATAGATAGATAGATAGATAGAATAGATGAAATAAACATTTAAACCAGTGTTGTTATACCAGTAGCTAGCTAAAACTTGAGGAAGAGTATGCTGAGCTGAAGGACAAAGTGATGAAGAAAGTGATAGAAGGAAGTGACGTCTTCAAGAAAACCACCCCAGAGGTCTGTCTCCAACATTATAGCCGCCTTTAACCAGAGTACATTTACCAAAGTTAATGATAGATAGATAGATAGATAGATGAAATAAACATTTAAACCAGTGTTGTTATACCAGTAGCTAGCTAAAACTAAACTAAAACTTGCGTAATTGTCATGAAAATCATGTCACAAATAATCTTAAAGGTCTTAAAGCGTGTTTAATCTTTATGCAAAATATTTTTTAATCTTTTTGAATTTCTGGTGAAGTGTGACCTGGGTGCGTTTTATGAAATTCACCTTTAAAGTTTGAAGGTTAGTAAGGCTTTATTGTGTAGTTCTGTTTCACTCCACTAGATAGCGATAGCGTCCTATACACCCTGTATTCACATTTCTACATGACTGATTAAACATGTTACATGCACATGTTACATATATTATATGTTATATATTACCTAATTTTCAAATGCTTTTAGATCATGTTCTCCTTGAAAATACTAAAACAATAAGGAGACTAAAGCTATTTTCTGAGTTGCACCAAATAGGCTGCAACTACATGATAGGCAAGTTGGGTATCCGTCCAGAATTAGAAGATGTTCCATGCAGTTTTGAGCTCCGTCTTAAATGGAGTCTGCCCCTGAATTAGAGATGATGTTGTTGTCCGGAGGGCTGCTTTTTTCAGGCCGTGGGGTCTATAGATGTCAAAAGCATGTGATCCTGTCTAGTTCCACATTTAGATATGATGCAGGGGCTTTCCAACACATGTTCCTTCATGTGTCTGTCGGGTCCCCGTTTAGAAAGCTCATGAATGCAGTCCAACCGAAGACACAAGGTCACAAGGCAAGCAACTCCTCTGAAATTCCATTTCCCAGAGAGAACAGTCATGTTTGTTTGCAAACACTGTTCTCACGGTTAGGAAACACATTCAATTTCCAAGCACTGTCTCAGAAAGGGACATTTTTATACAGTACATCTTGGAAAAACAAAGTACTCAGTATAGCCATAAGCAATCTCTAATTTGGTCGTGCACATGATTGATGCTGAGACGTGTGTACTGCCTATGTGCTTTCTGCTGTCGTTAAACGCAACACAATGGGCTTTCACATTTCAGCCCTCAAAAGCCTCTCACATGAGTGACCCTGGAAAGTCCCTGCCTGTCTGTCTGCAGCGCTGCACGGACTCCAGCCCCCCGCCATCACTGCAGCAGCGCCTTATGAAGTGAAACCAGTGCAAGACAGTTAAAACACCCCCAGTCAAAACTCTGCAGAAGCATTTAACAACCCCTAGACAATCATTTTGCCTTTAAAGGGAAAAAAATGTGGTGCTTTTTTTTTGGTGGTTGACGTGACTTGCCAAGCAATGACAACTGTGTCCTGTTGTGTGACATGCTATACTTCATCAAAAACAAATTGATACACCTTTAAAATATTGCATAGTTATTATACATGACCTAATAGTAATTGTGAGATTACATGGAATATTTGCACTTTTAAACAAGAAAAAAAAAGTTTTTTTCCACACTATGTATATTTTTTCCCCCATTTTTTCCCCATGCTATGTAAGTTTCAAGTATTATTACAAAAAGAAGAAAAAAATATTACAATTTAAAATGTTTTCTATTTTAAGATATTTTAAAATGTCAATTATTCCTGTGATGGCAAGGATGAATTTTCACTTCAGAAATCATTCTAATATGCTGATTTGCTTTGATGAATACAAAGTTCAAAAGAACAGCATTTACTTGAAATGAACTGCCATTTTTGAAAAAAAAAACCTTTTTAACATTTTTAATTGTCAGTGGATTTTAAATATGGCCAAGGTTTTTAGTTAATGCACTATATGGTTATTAACACATTCAGAGTAAATCAAGTATAATATCCAGATTAGCATAACAACCATTAGCAAAAAAAAGCCCCTTTTTTAGTTTCCTTACATTCAGTGTCCTGCAGTTTTTCAGGTCAAGTGTGAGCTTGGGGGAGCCTGTTTTTCCCGTTTCAAAAACAGCAAGCTTGTAATAAGGAAAAGTACAGGACTTGCAGATGCCTTAATTATCATTAATGTCTGCCGTGGGGCACGGTGTGGTTTTCACGTACTCTAATTCATCTAATTTCTTTGTTCTCTGTCAATTTTGTGCGTGGCTGCCTTTCATTTTATTGGAATTTCATGCATGCTTTGAACAAAGCGAAACAGGTACTTTTGAGGATTTACGAAATGCTGTTCATTTGTTTTAAATGATTCAGGCAAAAGCTTGCAAGTGTACATTGTGTTAATAATCACTCAAGGCTGAAGGAGCGTGTTTTAATTGTCATGGGCTATTGTGTATATTCCAAAAATAAAAAATAAATTGACTGTGATCACTATAAAATCTGGATTAAACTTGTTTTGAATTTGCGTATTCCCGACACACCCATTTTGTAGGAACACAGAGTTCTGCAGGGCAAGCTGGTACCACATGCACGTGACCTCTCCACACCATTGGGGAATCCCCGGTGTTCCTGTTCCCACTCAACATAACCTCTCCATGGCCACGAGAGGATGCGGAGCGAAACAAAAACACAATAAAAATGCACTTACAATGCTAGATCTTTGTCATCAACATCTTATTGCATGCATATAGTTAAAACAGGTGAAATTGCATGTTTGGAATAATTTCGTCAAAGTGCTGAAAGTACTAACCCTACTCAATGCTGCAAGATTTTTTTAAGAGTTGAACAACTGACCGCCAACCGCTAACCCCCACCAAAACCAAAAAGGAATTCCCCAAATATCCAGCTCCCCTTCCCCCTCGCTGTCCGTGGCGCTCACCCCTCCCCCAGTCATGCATCCTCTCACCCACTAGCACAGACACTTAACAGGATTTTTAGCATGCAAAGTAGCTGCACTTATTCGTTTTTGGTGTCTTGTTTTCACACGTGGGTTGCAATCTTCTGTTTTTGCATATTAGTGCTTTGGAGGAGCGTACATTGAAATTTTAGATGAAAAAATTCTCACGCTTCAGGCAGAACTGAAAGCGCTGGTTTCCAGCCACCTGACAGTCCAGGAATACTTGGGGTTTTGACAAACACAGCTTTGTGTGTATTAAACAGAGGCTTGTGTATTAGATGTTGGACTTTACTTCACCACATTGTTGTTGTTGTTTCCTCAACTTTGAGGAAGAACTTGCAAAGTTTGCAATTTGCTCAAAACAATGATACAACTATTTTTTCCTCCATTACAAAACTTCATTTACAAACCTTCATGTTTAAATATCTTTAATTTATTGGAGAATTGTAATTTTGGAAACTTAATTTGCTTGACTGCATTTCAATGCATAATAAATTTCTTTCTACTTTCAGAAGAAATGTAGGCTACTATTGCTCGTTATTTAGAAGTGAAGAAAATAAAAACGACATGTGATTTGAGATGAATCATTCTTTTGAATCAATGTGCCTGTTGAACTGGTTTACAGATTCCACAGAATGATTCATTTGTGAATTAGATGGATCTGATTCAGTGTTATTTTAGAGTTATTTATACACTGCAAATTATTCATTAAAACAATATTATCTATAAGTTTTAAATGCTATTTCTAGGGGTGTAAGAAAATATTGATACATGTGAATATCACGATATTTTGTTTGGCGATACTGAATCGATTCTCAAAAACGCAATATGGATATTTATTTTTTTTTAAAAATCATGGCAGTTGTTTCGTTTTGAGTTTATATCCCGACCGCTAGATTGCAGTCTTATCTCTGAATTTAAAGCTGCAGTCCGTAACTTTTTTGGGTTAAAAATGATCCGAAATCAATATTTGAGCAAGTACATAACCAGCCAGTGTTCAAAACTATTGCCTTACTTTAGTCCGATTCACAACG